>NC_045973.1:6717802-6822802 GCF_010909765.2 Amblyraja radiata | reverse complement strand
TGAACACTGATTGGGTTTGACCAGAGAATATTGATAGAAAGCTGCCCTGAGGTTAAGTTAATTACATTTGAAACAAGATATGCTTTAAATTTATCTTTAAGTTGGCTTTCTCTTGCTTTCATTCATAGTGGCTTTCTTGTATTTTTTGACAGATTGAAAGGGTACGTACGATAGTAAATAAGATTCATTGAAGGCTTTTCAGTCTTTACTGCCAAATAGGAATCTGGGATTTACGAATTATCTTCTGCGTATTATCTTTTGTTACAGTCCTTTTATACTGATGCACTTTCCTAATGTTATCCATGTGTCAAAGACAGACACAAAAAGCTGGAGTAACTCAGCGGGACAGGCAGCATCTCTGGAGAGAAGGAACAGGTGACGTTTCGGGTCGAGACCCTTCTTCAGACTGAGAGCCAGGGGAGAGGGAAACGAGAGATATAGACGGTGATGTGGAGAGATATGGAACAAATGAATGAAAGATATGCAAGACAATAGCAATGATAAAGGAAACCGGCCATTGCTCGCCGTGGGCTGGGTGAAAATTAGTTGCCGACAATGAGACTCAACAAGACGACTTTGAAGCTTGTACGACTAGTGTGGTGTGTGGGGGGAGGGGTGGAGAGAGAGGGGATGCAAGGGTTAATTGAAGTTAGGGAAATCAATATTCATACCGCTGGGTTGTAAGCCATCTGCTTATGGATTGCACAAATGTGTTCAGATCCAACAGCGATGCACATTAATCCAATGCGTCTAAATACAGCACATGTTACTCTAATGTTGCGAAAGCCAGGAGTGTCCTTTTACAAATGTTGAGGAAAGAACTGTCAGTCTTTGAATGAAAGAATATCATTGTGCCCGGCAGCTTTTACTATCTGTGGTTCCTGCATTCTTCGCAGTATTCTCAAGAGATCTTTGCTTGCCAATGTCATATTGAGTTTTAAACTATTTGAGTTTGATGCTAATCTTTCAGAATTCTTAATGAGCATCAGGAAAAATAGCCACTTGGCCTGTAGTCACCAGAGGTTGTCGCTAATGAATGAATTAATTTCTGTTTACATTATTTTTAACGTTTTTCTCGAGGTATCAGTTGTTCCAGATACTGGGAAAAATGGATACAATCCCAGGAAAACGAAATGCATCGAGAGAGTGTTCAAAGCGTTTCGAGTATTTCTAAAAGCAGCAGGTCATTGTCTGAAAGAGATCTTTTATCACGCACTGTGTATCTTTGCCAGACCGTTCCAGGGGAAAATTAAAAAAATCCCTGAAGATAGTTTCTGGAATAGTTCCGATTCCACGCTGGATGAAATAAGTGTCAGAGAAGGAGGGGGCTGGTCCCACCGGTGAGCGGTGGTGATTACAAACACAAACCCCCCCCGGGCGTTTTGACCTTTTAAATGGCGGCAAATGTGCGGATTCCACGCCTGTCTTGCCAAATGTGGAAGTCGCAAACTAACTGAGCGACAGATGGGGCCACATCTGTCAATGCAGCCTCTCCACGCAACATCGGGCATGAGAATCTCCAGGACTTGCTTTCTGCCATCTCCTCATTCAATCTCTTGCCCAGGCTAGACCAGGTGCAATATCTAAAACACATTGATTCTATAAAGTGATGTAGCGATGTCAATAATTTTAAAAAACAATTATTTCCAGTTTAATGTTTTGAATTAAAAGATGACAGACACGGTGGTGTAGCGGTAGAGTCGCTGCAGAAAGGGCCTGTCCCACTTTCACGACCTAATTCACGACTTCTGCCGAGTTTGCCCTTGACTCATACTCGCAGCATGGTCGTCACGAGGTCGTAGGAGGTCGTAGGTAGGTCGTAGGAGGTCATGATGCTAGTCGTAGGTACTCCTCATTCCTCCTCATTTCCTTCCTAAAGGAACGTCCTTTAATTCTGAGGCTATGACCTCTAGTCCTAGACTCTCCTACTAGTGGAAACATCCTCTCCACATCCACTCTATCCAGGCCTTTCACTATTCGGTAAGTTTCAATGAAGTCCCCTTCATCTAACCAGTCAGCAGAAAGACAATACATGATTACAATCGAGCCATTTACAGTGTACAGATACATGATAAGGGAATAACATTCAGTGCAAGGTAAAGCCAGCAAAGTCTAATCAAGGATAGTCCGAGGGTCACCAATGAGGTAGATAGTAGTTCAGGACCACTGTGTCTGGCTGTGGTAGGATGGTTCAGTTGCCTGATAACAGCTGGGAAGAGACTGTGCATAGTACCTATAAAACCAATGGAGAGTGCACAGTTTTTTAAGTGTCTGAAATATTTATCATTTAATGTTAGTGAGACAGCCAGGTACTAATAGTTGGGCAGGTGAATAAGCAAAGGTGGGCCGAGGCATTTAGTATCAGGGGGTGAGTCACCATTGAATGGTGTACTCAACATCGTTCCACTGGAGGTAGACAAAAATGTTGGAGGAACTCAGCGGGTGAGGCAGCATCCATGGAGAGAAGGAATGGGCGGCGTTTCCGGTCCGGAGTGTTTATTACTGAATCTATTGTTTATTTATTAGCTTCATCGAGTCACACAGCATGGAAACAAACCCTTCGGCCTAGTTTGCCCACGCCGGCCAAGATGCCCCATCTAAGCTAGTCCCGTTTGGCCAATATCCCTCTAAACATTTTCCTATCCATGTACCTGTACAAATGTCTTTTAAATTTAGTTTAGAGATGCAGCATGGGAACAGGCCCTTCAGCCCACCGAGTTCATGCCGACCACCGATCACCCGTATACACTTCTTAGGCCCCCTTCAGTCATGGCTGACCATGGGTGTCTCCAGGGTTGGAGGACTTTGTTTAACGTGGGGAGACTGGTGCACAGACAGCCACCCCACGGTCCTTGACAGATCTGGGTCAGGATCCAGTTGCATGGAGTCCAAGACGACCGGAGACCCTTTTCTGCTGCAGCCTTCATCCGCCTTCCCAGCCGTTGTGACGCTCCACTAAGGTCAGCCATCGTCCTCCGCCTGTTCCACCGTTGAGGTCTTGGTTGGATCGCTCTTTGTCAGGGACCTCCCCCTCGACCTTACCGCCATGGGTGGCCCTACCAGGAGCATCGCTCCAGACGGCATCGCTCTCCGGATCTCAGGTCCACACAAGCTTCTCCAGCACGACAAGGTGTCAATCCACACGAGTTCCACATGTTCCCACTTTCACATCCGCTCCCGGCACACTAGGGGACATTTACAGAGGGTCAATTAACTTACAATCCCGCACGTTTTTGGGGATGTGGGAGGAAACCGGACCACCCGGATAAAACCCAGGTGGTCACGGGGTGGAACGTGCGCAGACTGCTCCCGCTGTCTGGGTCGATGATTAGACACAAAATGCTGGAGTAACTCAGCGGGACAGGCAGCATCTCTGGAGAGAAGTCACGGGTGACGTTTCGGGTCAAGACTTGCCTCAAGTCAAGTCAAGTTTATTCGTCACATACACATACGAGATGTGCAGTGAAATGAAAAGTGGCAATGCTCGTGGACTTGGTGCAAAAAACAAACTACAACCTACAAACAGAATGGAACAGAATCACATATTCACATATTACATATTTGTGGGAGGGAGTGAAGCAAAAGGAAAAAACAGTAGAGTGGTTCAGTAAAGTTAGTCCCTGGTGAGATAGGCGTTTACAGTCCTAATGGCCTCTGGGAAGAAACTCCTTCTCATCCTCTCCGTTCTCACAGCATGGCAACAGAGGTGTTTGCCTGGCCGTAGCAGCTGGAACAGTCCATTGCTGGGGTGGAAGGGGTCCCCCATGATCTTGTTGGCTCTGGAGTCGCACCTTCTGATTATATAGTTCCTGCAGGGGGGCGAGTGTAGTTCCCATTCGGCCGAACGCACTACTCTCTGCAGGGCCTTCTTATCCTGGGCTGAGCAGTTCCCAATTCAGACGAGGATCGGACCCGGGTCTCTGGCGCTGTGAGGCAGCAGCTCTACCAGCTGCACCACTGAGCTGCCCAAATGGTGTTACAGCACCTGCGGTCTTGTCCATCACTACAGCATATTCCGGGCAATCTCTCTTTCCCATTTTGAAAGCGCTGCAGTAATGACAAGGAGTGGACATGGATCAATTGAAACTCTTGGCACAGTAGCATAGTCGACGTTTGAGTTCTAAGCAAGAGCAGATGGTTGCAGAGGCAGCCAAATATAATTTCGTGCTGCAGTTGATTTTCTTTCAGCAAGTTGGGGATTTGCTCTTCCTCCCCATCTAGCTGCTGTCATCCTGCCCCCATTAGCAACTCAGGAATTGCTCACACTTTCTTCTGCACTTTCTTCCAGTCTCTCTTGCTCCCGCCTTGACAAAATGCCGATCTTTCCCTTGAACTTTAGTTTAGTTTTGAGATGCAGCACGGAAACAGGCCCTTCGGCCCACTGAGTGCGTGCCGACCAGCGATCCCCGCACATCAACACTATCCTACACCCTCTAGAGACAGTTTTTTACATTTAGACCAAGCCAATTAACCTACAAACCTGTACGTCTTTGGAGTGTGGGAGGAAACCGAAGATCTCGGAGAGAACTCACGCAGGTCACGGGGAGAACGTACAAACTCGGTACAGACAGCACCCGTAGTCGGGATCGAACCCGGGTCTCCGGCGCTGCATTCGCTGTTAGGCAGCAACTCTACTGCTGCGCCACTGTGACCGCCCACAAACCTTTGTGGTTTGCATCACTAACTTTTCCCTTTTTTCTTTGGCAATATATATGGTATAAGATTACGAGAGGATTAAATGCACAGAGTCTCTTGCCCAGAGTAATGGGAGTCAAAAACCAGAGGACATGGGTATGAGGTGAGAGGGGAAAGATTTAATAGGAATCTGAGGGGCAGCTTTTTTACACAAAGATTGGCGGGTCAGGGTGTATGGAACGAGCTGCCAGAGGAGGTAGTTGAGGCAGGGACAGTCGCAATGTTTAAAAAACATTTGGACAGGTACATGGATAGGACAGGTTTGGAGGGACATGGGCCAAACACAGGCAGGTGGGACTAGTATAGATGGTCAGTGTGGGCAAGTTGGGCCGAAGGGCCTGTTTCCACGCTGTATCACTCTATGACTCTATGCAATTTGGTAAATCTTATTTAAAAATGAACGCAGTGTCAACTAACAGTACAAATGCAGTGGTGGACCAGCCAAAACAATGCTTATCTTCCGGAAAAAAAAAATATTGAAATTCTAGGGGATTTTTATTTTGTCTTGTTCCTCCGCTATCTTACTGTAGAGCGCAGAAGATGGCGTGAGTATCGTCTCGTGAGTATTATGGGCATGATCAAGAGGATTTACTTCAGTAATATATATACTTCAACCATTTTCTAAATACACACTAACGTGAACAGTAAAAACCATGTTTTTCTTTTGATGTTTATGTTAACTTTTATGTAATTGTTGCTTATTTTTTAGTATGGCAAATCGGATATCACTGTACCTTAATTAGCACATGTGACATTAAAACGCCTTGAACCTTGAATATATTTAAGTGTGAGGTAATTTTTTTCATAAGCACAATTGCTAATTGATTTAAACGGCTGAAGAAGACAGAATTGGCCAGGATTTGTATTTATTAAATAGAAACATAGAAAATAGGTGCAGGAGTAGGCCATTCGGCCCTTCGAGCCTGCACCGCCATTCAATATGATCATGGCTGATCATCCACTCAGTATCCTGTACCTGCCTTCTCTCCATACCCCCTGATCCCTTGAGCAAAAATCTTTGCTGGAGAAATTTAGGAGTTTAGTTTCGAGGTTTCGAAACAGGCCCTTCGGCCCACCGAGTCCACGCCGACCAGCGATCAGCCCGCACGCCAGCACTATCCTACACACGCTATGGACAATTTACAATTTTTTTACCAAAGTCTATTAACTTACAAAACTGGACGTCTTTGGAGTGTGGGGGGGAAACCAGAGCACCCGAAGAAAACCCATGCAGGTCACGGGGAGAACGCACAAACTCCATACAGACAGCACCCGTAGTCAGGATCGAACCCGGGTCTCTGATGCTGTTAAGGGCCTGTCCCACTTACACGACCTAATTCACGACCTCTGCCGAGTTTGCCCTTGACTCATACTCGCAGCATGGTCGTCCCGAGGAGGTCGTAGGCGGTCGTAGGTAGGTCGTGATGCTCGTCGCTGGTACTCGTGGCATCAAGTAGGTCGGGGCATTTTTTCAACATGATGAAAAATGTCCACGAGTAAAAAAAGGTCATGAATTAGGTCGTGAAAGTGGGGCAGGCCCTTCTTAAGAGCCACTGTCCCACTTAGGAAACCTGAACGGAAACCTCTGAAGACTTTGCGCCCCACCCAAGGTTTCCATGCGGTTCCCGGAGGTTTTTGTCAGTCTCCCTACCTGCTTCCACTACCTGCAACCTCCGGCAACCTCCGGGAACCGCACGGAAACCTTGGGTGGGGCGCAAAGTCTCCAGAGGTTTCCGTTCAGGTTTCCTAAGTGGGACAGGGGCATTATAGGCAGCAACTCTACCTCTGCACCATCATATAACCATATAACCATATAACCATATAACAATTACAGCACGGAAACAGGCCATCTCGGCCCTACAAGTCCGTGCCGAACAACTTTTTTCCCTTAGTCCCACCTGCCTGCACTTATACCATAACCCTCCATTCCCTTCTCATCCATATGCCTATCCAATTTATTTTTAAATGATACCAACGAACCTGCCGCCACCACTTCCACTGGAAGTACATTCCACACCGTTACCACTCTCTGAGTAAAGAAATTCCCCCTCATGTTACCCCTAAACTTCTGTCCCTTAATTCTGAAGTCATGTCCTCTTGTTTGAATCTTCCCTATTCTCAAAGGGAAAAGCTTGTCCACATCAACTCTGTCTATCCCTCTCATCATTTTAAAGACCTCTATCAAGTCCCCCCTTAACCTTCTGCGCCCCAGAGAATAAAGACCTAACTTATTCAACCTATCTCTGTAACTTAGTTGTTGAAACCCAGGCAACATTCTAGTAAATCTCCCCTGTACGCTCTCTATTTTGTTGACATCCTTCCTATAATTGGGCGACCAAAATTGTACACCATACTCCAGATTTGGTCTCACCAATGCCTTGTACAATTTTAACATTACATCCCATCGTGTCGCTCTTTACTAATTTGTATGCGAAAAATAAGAATTTCTCTGTACATTGGGTCATGTGACAATAAAGAACCGTTGACTCTCAGCCTGAAGAAGGGTCTTGACATGAAACGCCACCTATTCCGTTTCTCCAGGGATGCTGCCTGACCCGCTGAGTTACTCCAGCATTTTGTGTCTATCTTCATTAAGCCGATAAGGTTCAATGAAGTTGCTCCAGCAATTCATGACCCAAAACGTCATCTGTCTTAATCCCTCCATGGATTTACATTTCATCAAGCTGAGCTGTGAGTTGTGTGTGAAGCGAGGACATAGTGTCCAAGTGTATTTAGCCCAGTGAATGGTGTACTGGGGCCAGAATTGATGGAGTACACAGGCATGTCCTTAACAGCTGCGATGGAAGCACAAGCCAGCTGTCTTTGGCTCTGGGTTCCTCAGGCCCTGGTTAGTGTAAGACCTCAGAGATGCAATGTAATGGGAGACTTGAGACACAGTCTGATTAGGAGAGAGTTTAAGAAGGAACTGCAGATGCTGGAAAATCGAAGGTACACAAAAATGCTGGAGAAACTCAGCGGGTGCAGCAGCATCTATGGAGCGAAGGAAATAGGCAACGTTTCGTCCCGAAACGTTGCCTATTTCCTTCGCTCCATAGATGCTGCTGCACCCGCTGAGTTTCTCCAGCATTTTTGTCAAGTCAAGTCAAGTTTATTCGTCACATACACATACGAGATGTGCAGTGAAATGAAAAGTGTACCTCTGATTAGGAGAGAGCTAGTTCCATTGAAAAGCTCTGCACGGTGGCGCAGCCCTAGAGTTGCTGCCTCACAGCGCCAGAGACTCGGGTTCGATCCCCGACAATGGATGCTTGTCTGTACGGAGTTCGTACGTTCTCCCCGTGACCGCGCCGCGGGTTTTCTCCGAGATCTTCGGTTTCCTCCCACACTCCAAAGACGCACAGGTTTGTAGGTTAATTGGCTTGGTGTAAATGTAAATTGTCCCTAGTGTGTGTAGGATAGTGTTAGTGTGCGGGGATGGCTGGTCGGCGCGGACCCGGTGTGTCGTGGGGCCCGTTTCCGCGCTGTATCTCTAAACTAAACTACAAAGGAGAACATGAATAGTCCTCACTACCGCTTGCACTCACCATTTTGAAGTCCTAACAGTTTGTTGAGAATATTACAGTCTGGTGCTGAGGATTAATGTAAATAATTAACTTACAAACTGAATGATTAATGTTTAATGTTTGATGTGTCATTCCTAACTGTCACTGTTTGTCATGTTGTCACTTGCGGGCGGAGCACCAAGGCAAATTCCTTGTATGTGAATACTTGGCCAATAAACTTATTCATTCATTCATTCAAGAACAAAACACAAAGTGCTGGAGGAATTCAGCGGGTCAGGCAGCATCTGTGATGAGATGGAGATGACAATGATTCAGGTCGGGACTCTTCCTCAAACAAGTCCATTCCCTCCCCAGATGCTGCCTGGCCCACTGAGTTTCTCCAGCATTTTGTGTTTTGCTCAAGATGGCAGCTTCTGCACTTCCCCGAGTCGTCTTTAAAATTACTACAGTGTAATGGCCTGGTCAAGGTCAGGAAAAGACCGGACACCAGGCGGATTCAAAAGAAGCTTTTTAATTCCAGCAGCCCGAGTACACACCACGACACCCTTATCTCTACCCCTAGGGAGTCGTCAGGAAACCCCGTGGCAGACCAACGCCCCTGTCCCTCAATCGGCGAGGGGGATGATCCAAGGAGTGGCCTACCCCCCAGGGACCACCACAGGACCCCCCCCCCCCCAAGTTGGTTGGTGTTATTACCATCGCCGCTGGGGAGCTGCAGCCAGGCTTTGTCGCCCACCCTGTTCGTTCTCGGGAAACTAAAGGGCCGGTCGTCAGTGATTCCTTCGGCGGCCGGCACGAATCATCGCATTTTCGCTTGGGATCGCCGCAGTGGGGGACGTTTCCTCGTCGACACTGGTGCGGAAGTGAGTGTTCTGCCTCCCTCCATTGCCGACATCCGTGCGGGCAAACAAGGCCCCCTCCTCACCGTGGCGAACGGGAGTGCTATTCGCACCTACGGGTTTCGCCACAACAGTGTGTTATATTGTTACTGAGCTATGTACAGGACAGAGACTTTCTATTTCATTATATATCTTTAGATGAGCATATACCCACCTCTTTAATAAACTTAATGATTTTTGGTGACACAGGGTTGTGCCTGCTTTAGACTTCAAATTTAGAGATACAGTGTGGAAACAGGCTCTTCAGCTCACCAGATCTGCACTGATTAGTAAGAGTGTCAGGGGTTATGGGGAGAAGACAGCAGAATGCGGTTGAGAGGGACAGATACTGTAGATCAGCCATGATTGAATGGTAGAACAGACTTAGTGGGTCCAAATGGCCTAATTCTGCTCCTATAACTTGTGAACGGTGGCACAGCGGTAGAGTTGCTGCCTTACAGCAAAATGCAGCACCAGAGACCCGGGTTCGATCCCGACTACGGGTGCTGTCTGTATGGAGTTTGCACGTTCTCCCCATGATCTGCGTGGGTTTTCTCCGAGATCTTCGGTTTCCTCCCACACTCCAAAGACGTACAGGTTTGTAGGTTAATTGGCTTGGTAAATGTAAAAATTGTCCCTAGTGAGTGTAGGATAGTGTTAATGTGCGGGGATCGCTGGTCGGCGTGGACCCGGTGGGCCGAAGGGCCTGTTTCCGCGCTGTATCTCTAAACTAAACTAAACTAAATACAGTTAATCCTAAAAGAACACTCTTTTCAATTCCATAGCACACAGCCACATCCCAATGACTGCTAGTGTCCAAGTTGGCGATATGCAGAGTACTGACCTGCCGACTACAAAATTCAGAAGGTTCAGAAGGAACTAATGAACTTGTGAACCAGCGACCACACCATACACTAGCACCATCCGACACACACTAGGGACAATTTACAATTACAGAAGCCAATTAAGGTGCAATCCTGTACGTCTTTGGAGTGTGGGAGGAATTCGGAGCACCCGGAGAAAACCCACGCAGAACACGGGGAGAACGTACAAACTCCGTACAGACAGCGCCTGAGGTCAGGATCAAACGCGGGTCTCTGGGGCTGTGAGGCAACAACTCTACTGTTGCACCACCGTGCCGCCCACTAAGCTGGTGTCCAAAATTATTGAACGCCTCTAACTTGAGTGATCACTCCAAACCAGCGTTAGGTCAAGCAATACTTAGAGTGGAGGGAATGTGTAGGAAATAACTGCAGATGCTGGTTTAAATCAAAGATAGACACAAAATGCTGGAGTAACTCAGAGGGACAGGCAGCATCTCTGGAGAGAAGGAATGGGTGGCGTTTCGGGTCTGAAGAAGGGTCTCGACCCGAAACGTCACCCATTCCTTCTCTCCAGAGATGCTGCCTGTCCCGCTGAGTTACTCCAGCTTTTTGTGTCTACCATGGAATTGAGGGGTATGGTTTTGCTTTGAGCAGTGTTCAAGTGGCTTAATAGTCATCAGTTCGTAACATTTTAAAGCTGCTCATAAAATGTCTCAAAATTATTTCCTGGCCATAGAGATAATTAGACACGAGCAACATCTGAAGACAAGACAGGAACATAGTTTGTGGCCAACCATTCTATCTAGTAGTCATGTATTCAGAACAGAAAAATCAGCATAGTGGTTAGTTAACTGGTGTACTACCATGATTAAAGCCATATTTCAACCAGCATTTCAAACGTTTTTGAAACGTTTAGTGCAAGGTAAGGCCAACAAAGTCTGATCAAGGATAGTCTGAGGGTCACCAAAGAGGTAGATAGTAGTTCAGCACTGCTCTCTGGTTGAATACTTAACTAAGAGATCATGTGATCATGCAGTCAGTGATAGGTGTAGAATTACGCCATTCGGCCCATCAAGTGGCTGATCTATCTCTCCCTCCTAACCCCATTCTCCTGCCTTCTCCCCATAACCTCTGACCCCCTGCACTAATCAAGAATCTATTGTGAGGCTATGACCTCTGATCCTAGACCCTCCCACTAGTGGAAACATCCTCTCCACATCCACTTTACCCAAGCCTTTAACTATTCTGTAAGATTCAATGAGATCCTCCCCTCATTCTTCCGAACTCTAGCAAGTGCAGGCCCAGTGCCGTCAAACGCTCATCATTATGGGCCGTGTACGTCGGATACATTTAGTGTTCTTGGGCATGAACAACTCTCTACAACTCTTGAACCAGCACCACCATTCAATGTGATCATGGCTGATCATCCCCAATCAGTACCCCGTTCCTGCCTTCTCCCCATATCCCCTGACTCCGCTATCTTTAAGAGCCCTATCTAGCTCTCTCTTGAAAGTTTCCAGAGAACCGGCCTCCACCGCGCTCTGAGGCAGAGAATTCCACAGACTCACAACTCTCTGTGAGAAAAAGTGTTTCCTCATCTCCGTTCTAAATGGCTTACCCCTTATTCTTAAACTGTGGCCCCTGGTTCTGGACTCCCCCAACATCGGGAACATGTTCCCTGCCTCTAGCGTGTCCAAACCCTTAACAATCTTATATGTTTCAATAAGATCCCCTCTCATCCTTCTAAACTCCAGAATGTACAAGCCCAGCCTCTCCATTCTCTCAGCATATGACAATCCCGCCATGGTGGACTAGACACGATGGGCTGAATGGCCTAATTCTGCTCCTATGACTTACGTACGACGTGTTGTCATGGTGCTTCATACCCGCCTAGAGGTTCTTTGTCCCCCCGTGAAACGTCACCTCTCCATGTTTTCCCGAAATGCTGCCTGACCTGCTGAGTTACTCCAGAACGTTGAATCCTTATCTGTTCTATGTTCTGTGTAAATACCACCATTGGGCTTCAAGAACAGAGTGATGTGGTACAAAGAGTAGGTCCAAAGAACATGTTCTGTAAGCTCATTGAAGTTTTAATTTGAGGAATTATTAGCGTTGGACATTTGTGAAGGTCTGTAGCAGTTCTGGGAAGCTATGCCTTTGGGGAAAGGGAATACCAAGTGGCATTAATGGGCCTGTCCCACTTACGTGACTTTTTCAGCGACTGCCGGCACCCGTCATAGGTCATTGCAGGTCGCCGAAAATGTTCAACATGTTGAAAATCCAGCGGCGACCAGAACAAGGTACGACTCTTTGGGCGACTACTCACGACCATACAGGCTTCACCCCCGCGACATGTCACTAGGGTGTCGCCTGTATGGTCGTGAGTCGTCTCCTCAGTCGCCCAAAGAGTCGTAGCGTCTTTCTGGTCGCCGCTGGATTTTCAACATGTTCAAACATTTTCAGCGACCTGCAACGACCTATGATGGGTGCCGGCAGTCGGGTAAAAGTTAGACAGGCCCGTTAGACCGGTAGCAAGGTCTGTTGGAGGAGATATACTGCAAAATGACCGTCTACAGTTCTGGTCCAAATGTGTGGCAACATGATAAACCACAAATGGGCTCCATGTGTACATAATCCAATCCCAGTCTGGTTTCTCAGAAGTTGTTAGCTCTTGCATTTATCATGTCTTTATAGAAATAAAAATACTCAAATGTAATGTAATCGGAGCAGAACTCTTCACCCAGGGTCCCGTAGAATTTGGCACCAATTAAAACTTTTAATAATTCAGTCTGTGGAGCACCTGACATGTTTCAGATACAAAAGACAGGAAATACAGTTTCTCATCGCACCAGTAAGATGCCACTGTTCTGCTGTCGGAACATATTAAATTAAATTAAATTAAAATTAAATGTCTTTATTTATATAGCACATTTTTAGTCAACTTGCATTGACCCCAAAGTGCTTCACATAATTACATCCACACACACAGGCAAAGGTGGGTGAAGTGTCTTGCCCAAGGACACACACAGGCAAAGGTGGGTGAAGTGTCTTGCCCAAGGACACAACGACAGTATGCACTCCAAGCGGGATTCGAACCAGCTACCTTCCGGTTGCCAGCCGAACACTTAGCCCATTGTGCCATCTGTCGTCAATATAACAATTAAACACTCTTGATTCTTGACTCACTTTTTACATAAGGTCATAAGGTCATGAGCAGAATTAGGCCATTTGGCCCATCAACTGTACCCCGCCATTCAATCGTGGCTGATCTATCTCATCCCCATTCTCCTGCCTTGTCCCCATAATCCCTGACACCCATACGAATCAAGAATCTATCGATCTCTGTCTTAGAAAATATCCACTGACTTGGCCTCCACAGCCTTCTGAGGCAAAGAATTCCACAGTTTCACTAAAGAAATTCCTCCTCATCTCCTTCCTAAAAGAACGTACTTTCATTCTGAGGCTGTGGCCTCTGGTCCTAGACTCCCCCACTAGTGGAAGCATCCTCTCCAAATACACTCTTTCTAAGTCTTTCACTATTTGGTACATTTCAATGAGGTCCCCCCCTCATTCTTCTAAACTCTACATGGCTACATGTCTCCAATTGTCTGCAATTGTGATGGCAAGTCGCGAGAAGTGTAGATCGGGTAGACGCACAGGGTCTCTTTCTCAGAGTTAAGGGCCTGTCCCACTGTACGAGGTAATTCAAGAGTTCTCCCGAGTTTTCCCCTGATTCGAACTCGGAGAATGTCCGTAGCATGATTACAATCGAGCCATCCACCGTGTACAGATACATGATAAAGGGAATAAAATAAATAATGTTTAATGCAAGATAAAGTCCGATCAAAAGATAGCTCGGGGGCCTCCTGGACTGAGCTCTCTGTAATTTCATGCGGTCTTGAGGAGGGCTCCTCCTAAACTAGGCTGTGATGCAACCTGACATGTCGGCTTTCTGTGGCATTTGATTCCGCATGCTCAGCATAATTTAAAGCCAAATTATGCAGACTCCAAGCGACGATATCAATCACACTCATTGCTCTCCTGACACCTGGCCAGTCACACTGGGTCACGCATGTGTACCTAGTACGCGGTGTGGAGACGATGTACAGGAAATCAGGTTTGAACAGCAGTAAGAAGTCCTGGGGCTGTGCTGCTTAAATTGTCCTTAATTATCTACAGATTTATTGGGGATTGAGTTGGAAGAAACTTTGCTGAGCGCAGCTCTACAGCTGACATTTAGTTTAGTTTAAGGAAGAACTGCAGATGCTGGAAAAACCGAAGGTTGACAAAAATGCTGGAGAAACTCAGCGGGTGAGGCAGTATCTATGGAGAGAAGGAATAGGTGATGTTTCGGGTCTCACCCACTGAGTTTCTCCAGCATTTTTTGTCTATCTTTTAGTTTAGTTTAGTTTAGTTTAATTTAGTTTAGTAAGTAAGTAAGTAAGTAAACTTTATTTATATAGCGCATTTTAAGACAATTTGCATTGACCCCAAAGCGCTTCACATAATTTAAATAATAATAAGTTCCATAGAAAAAGGTTTTTAAAAAAATGAATAAAAATGGACACAACATATTAAAGAGTTCAACACAAACATCCCCCCACAGCAGAATCAAAACATTTCCACTGCGGGGGAAAGACACCAGAAAGTTAAGTCCTCTTCCTCTGTGAAACATCCCGAGGTCAGGGCCCATCTGTGGCCGTGCAGCAAGTCTGATGATTTTCAGGGCCCTCTTGCCGTAAAGATGAAACATCGGCGTCGGGTGAAACATTCCTCAGCGGCTTGGAAAAGTCTGGAGCGGCTGTCCCCTCCCCGGAGACCGGAGACCGCGGCACTCGTAGTCCTCCGGCAGCGTCGGCTGGAGCTCCGACCCCGGCGAACTCGATCTCTGGCTCTGCGGCGCTCCAAATCAAATCCAGCGCCGCCCGCGGCTGAACGCCCGCAGCCACAGCTCCGCGATGTTGGAAGTCGGCGACCCAAGCGCTCCGGAGCTTACCGCACGGCGACCCGGTAGGCATCGCCCGCTCCTTGTTGGTATCCCAGCGCTGCGCCACCGCCGCCGAAGCTGTAGTCCCAGCCGGTCCCGACAGGAAAACGCCGCTCCCCTTTCGGTGGTAGGCCGCGAGGACGGGGCGAAGAAACAGCACGGAGGGATGCTGCCTCTCCGACCAGGTAAGGGACTAAGAATAAAGTTTCCCCCTTCCCCACCCCCACCCCCCACATAGAAGACCTCCACTAACATAAAATAAAATAAAGAAAGGTGTAGAGGCGGACTGCGGGCAGGCTGCCATACACAGACGGCGCCCACTCCCGCACATCCGCCATCTTGTGAAAGGGAGAGGGAGAGAGTTTAGTTTAGAGATACAGCGCGAAAACAGGCCCTTTGGCCCATCTAGTCCGCGCCATCCACTAACACTATCCTACACACACACACGGGACGATTTGCGACTCTTACCCAAACCTACAAACCTGCCCGTCTTTGGAGTGTGGGAGGAAACTGGAGCACCCGGAGAAAACCCACGCAGGTCACGGGGAGAACGTACTAACTCCGTACAGACTGCACCCCTGGTCAGGATGGAACCCGGGGCTCTGGCGCTGTGAGGCAGCAACTCTACCGCTGCGCCACCATGCCGAAATGTCTAGAAATTGTTTTGCTGATTAGTGAGGTGAAGTCCTCAGTTATTCTTGTGAAAAGTGTTTTTTCTTGACCTCCAAAACTCTCAGCAGGCAGAACAAAGAAAAATAGAAATTAGAAGTAACATTATATCAAAGGAAAAATGCTTTAAAATCGCCAAAAGCCGATGGGCCTGTTTCCGTGTTGTATCTCTAAAGTCTACAGTGTAACAATCCGATCCTAGAGTTCTTCCTCTTCAGAAACACTGTAAACACGTGGAATTAAAATACTCCGTTAAAACAGAACCAGAGACTTTCTTTTATCTGTAGTTGGCTTTTTAAAAGGAGCCGGCATCACTTTTATCGACTTCAGAGAGCTTCAAGCCCCTGTTGCCTGGGACACTGCACTGATTCCAATCCTTTCGGGAGCAATTTTCAATGCCTGACAAATGCACCATGCAAATTGACATGGCGGGGAAAGATGGGCCTTTGCTTGCTGCCTGATTGTATGTTTGTAGCTGGAATACCAACCCTGTAACATCTCACAAACTAACACAAGTGTACAGCATTGCTGTGGGGTTTTGTCATTCAAGTAAGTCCACTTGATATCTCTATTATATCGCCAGTCAGGTGCTTTTTCTCCCGGGGTAGAAACGTCTGAGACGACAGCACGGTGGCGCTGCAGGTAGAGTCGCTACCTCACAGCGCCAGAGACACGGGTTCAATCCTGACCACCGGTGCTGTCTGTGTGGAGTTTGCACGTTCTCCCTGTGGGACTTTTCCGGGTGCTCCGGTTTCCTGCCACATCCCAAGGACATGCGGGTTTGTAGGTTAACTGGCTTTGGTAAGAATTGTAAATTGTCGCTTGTGTGTGTAGGATAGTGTTAGTGTTAGTGTGCGGGGATCGCTGGTTGGCACAGAATTGGTGGGCCGAAGGGCCTGTTTCCGTGCTGTACCTCTAAACTAAACTAGATGTAGGTTAATTGGCTGTTCTATATGTGCAGGAATGAGAAAATGGATTATGCAGTGTGAACAAGGGATTGATAATCAGTGTGGACGGTGGACCGAGAGACCTGTTTCTCTGCCGGCTATCGCTAAACTAGAAGGCATAGTTTTAAGTGAGAGGGGCAGAATTGCAGGGAGATGTGTGGGACAAGTTTTTAAGAGATTGGTGGATGCTTGGCAGCCATTGCCAAGGGTCTTCTTCTTGTGTATGGCGTGCGCAGCCCAAAGTTGTCGGTCAACTTGTTCTATTTGATTTTGTTTGTGCAGGTCGGGTTGGTTGCATTAGTCGAAACAGGGTGGACCGCGTGAAAGTTGCAATCTCCCACCCTGCCAAGGGTGGCGATGGAGGCAGTAAAGGGTCTGTCCCACGAGCATGCGACTGCATGCGCAAGCGCGACCAAACCGGAAGCGGGGGCCACGCGGAGGTCGAATGATCCCTTAGAGTTGACGTGAAGTTCGAGCGAAGTCCGCCGGAAGTTTGCGCTAGGCATACGCCATCAAGATGCTGCGTACGGCGTCGAGACAGTGCGTACGCCCGTCGAGGCGGTGCTTACGGCCTCAATGCGGCTGCGGGCAGGCAGGCCGTTTCCCGAAACGTCACCTATTCCTTCGCTCCATAGATGCTGCCTCACCCGCTGAGTTTCTCCAGCATTTTTGTCTACCTTCGATTTTTCCAGCATTTGCAGTTCCTTCTTTAACATGTAATATGGCTTGGTATTTTCCACATATTTTTCATTAACAAAATTAAAATTTACCTCCGATTTTTTTGATACTGATGCTGATGGCATCTTTGAAGGCTGCAACAGCTTATTCACATGGAGAAGTAATGTTTAAACGGGAACAGTTCTTGGACCTTCTTGTTTAAATGTGCCTGTGGAGATGACGGAAGTGGCTATCAGTTTAACTCAGTAATTACGACATATTCTGACTGTGTGGCTGTCATTAGAGTGGCACGTTGTGGGGCAATATATAGAACAGAGAGAAACCCAATGCTACTGGGCAAACACAATTCCCGACGTGACTCAAAGGGTTGACTCAGCCCAGAGCATCACACAAACCAACCTCCCTTCCAGTGACTCCATTTATACCTCACGCTGCCTCGGCAAGGCCAGCAGCATTATCAAGGACAAGTCGCACCATGGCCACCCCCTCTCCCATCAGGCAAAAGGTACAGAAGTGTGAAAACGCACACCTCCAGATTCAGGGACAGTTTCTTCCCAGCTGTTATCAGGCAACTGAACCATCCTACCACAACCAGAGAGCAGTCCTGAACTACAATCCTCCTCATTGGTGACCCTCGGACTATCCTTGATCGGACTTTGTTGGCTTTACCTTGCACTAAACATTATTCCCTCATCATGTATCTGTACACTGTAAATGGCTCGATTGTAATCATGTATTGGCTTTCCCCTGGCAGGATAGCAGGCAACAAAAGCTTTTCACTGTACTTCGGTACACGTGACAATAAACTAAACTGAAAAACAAGTTGAAAATCTTTAATCCTTGCAGTTTTACAAAACAAATTCTTTGGGAAGAGGGAGGATTCCTATAATGCTACATGTGAGCAAATCCACATGAAGCTTATAGACTTTTATTAATAGTGAGGACATAGGTTGAAGGTGAAGGGGCAAAGATTTAATAGGACTCTGAGGGGTAACTTTTTCACACAAAGGGTGGTGGGTGTACGGAACGAGCTGCCAGAGGAGGTAGTTGAGGCTGGGACTATCCCAACATTGAAGGAACAGTTAGACAGGTACATGGATAGGACTGGTTTGGAGGGATATGGGCCAAACGCGGTCAGGTGGGGCCCCTGTAAGATGGGCTGAAGGGCCGGCTTCCACACTGTATCACTCTATGACTATGAGGAGATTCCATGACAGTCCACTACAACAGCCATCAAATGGGAAAAGTAAAAAAATCATATCAAATCAACAAATTTCCTTAGCACAATGAGTCATGTTCAATTAGGTTAAGCCACTTAACCTACAACCCTGCACGTCTTTGGAGTGTGGGAGGAAACCGAAGATCTTGGAGAAAACCCACGCAGTCTCGGGGAGAACGTACAAATTCCGTGCAGGCAGCGCCCACAGTCGGGATCGAACCCGGGTCTCCGGCGCTGTAAGGCAGCAACTCTACCGCTGCGCCACCGTGCCGCACATTTTCCCTGGCCGTCCTGACCAGGTTCGATCTTGTCTTTCTGGATTGTTAGACCTGCTCAGCAACAGACGTGACACTGGGCAATGGGGAAATCTATCCAATTTAAAGAATTTGGCAAAACGAGGTTAAACGTCAGAATTATTCCCAAATGATAATTCCAAAATTGACCCAGTGTCTTCTAGCAATGCTTCTGAAAATAGCGTTTCATTTTGAGACTTTGTTGTACTCCTGCTCTGGATAATAGTCCAGGAAGTTAATTACATCATTCTTATTGTGGCATTTAAAAAAAAACCCAATATGATTCTTCCATCCAGCTTTACTTGTCTAAAGGTGAAGGGAAAGGAGAATGCTAACAAGGTTTCAGGAAGGCAGTGTTAGCGTGGAGGAGAAGTGATGTTTGCCAAATGAACGTAAGAATCTCTGTGAATTATGACAGGCAGTACCATGGGGAAGCTGTCTGAATGCGCAAGAATACATATTGGCCTGATTGCAGGAAGCATTCGATTAGTTGTGTCAGCTTTACGATCCCTAGACTCTGGAACAGGCGTGATTGATGGACAGATGTGGGTGAGGACATGTAATGGATTAACTCCCATTTTTTCCATTGTTAATGGTCATGTCCGGGGAATTCCGAGCATGAGGATAATGTGGAGATTTCTCCAACTTGAAATTCCGCTTCAGTGTGCAGGAGAAGCACTTATCCGAACGCAGGAAGAGAATAGAAAATAGACACAAAAAGCTGGAGGAAAAGGCCTGTCCCACTTTCACGACCTAATTCACGACCTTTTTTTACTCGTGGACATTTTTCATCATGCTAGAAAAAACGCCCCGACCTACTCTATGCCACGAGTACCTACGACTAGCATCACAACCTACTACGACCTACCTATGACCTCCTACGACCTCGTGACCACCATGCTGTGAGTACGAGTCAAGGGCAAACTCGGCAGAGGTCGTGAATTAGGTCGTGAAGGTGGGACAGGCCCTTAACACAGTGGTACAGGCAGCATCTCTGGAGAGAAGGAATGGGTGACGTTTCGGGTTGAGACCCTTCTTCAGACAGAAGAGAACAGAAAGGTTGGGTGAGAAACCAGAGTGTAGGTACAACATTCCTGCCGTTTGCTGTTCCATCATATTTTTCTCAGAAAACCCGTGATTTAGACTTTAGACTTCAGCGACACAGAAACAGGCCCTTCTGCCCACCGGGTCCATGCTGGCCGGCGATCACCCCGTACACTAGCACTATCCTGCACACTAGAGCAGTCTGCGTTTTTATTCTTTTATGTCTATGTTTTTATGTAGTTTTTGTTATTTTTTGTGGGGGTATGTGTGTGGGGGGGGTGGGGGTGGTGTGGGGGGGAGGGGGTAACTTTTAAATCTCTCCCTCCACGGGAGACCCGACCTTTTCTTTGTCGGGTCTCCGTTGTCGTTGGGGCTGCAACGAGGAGCGGCCTCCAACAGGAAGACCGGGGGCTGTGGTGCCGACTACTCACCTCACCGTCGCGGAGCTGGCCGAGTCCGGAGCGGGTGGAGCTGTGGTGGAGCACTGCTGCGGCCCGACCCCCGGTGATTCGGTGGCTGCAACTGCGGGTCTGGCGGACGGCGGCACCGGGAGCCCGCGGGTCCCTGGAGGGAGACCGCTTTTCAGGGCTCCCGCAACGGCGACTTCTCCCGCCCGAGTTGCGGGGTTGAAGAGCTCCTGGAGCGGGGCCTACATCACCGCCCCGCGCGGCTTGGAATGGCTGCGGGACTCTGCGAGCGCGCGCCGGGGGCTCTAACACCAAGAACCCGGTGTGCGGCCTTGCATCACCCGGCGTGGCTTTAATGGCCGCGGGACAATTCGCCATCGCCCGCCGGGGGCTTTGACTTTGACTTTGACTCTGACATCGGGGGGGAGAGTGCAGTGGAGAGATAAGTTTTTTTTGGCCTTCCATCACAGCAATGTGATGGATGTTTATGTAAATTATGTTGTGTCTTGGGTCTATTTGTTGTAATGTATGGCTGCACAAACGACATTTCGTTTGGACCTCAAGGGGTCCAAATGACAATAAATTAAATTGAATTGAATTGAATTGAATAGAGACAATTTACATTTACAGAAGCCAATTGACCTGCAAACCTGTACCTCTTTGGAGTGTGGGAGGAAACCGGAGCACCCGGAGAAAACCCACGCAGGTCACGGGGGGAATTTACAATCTCCGTACAGACGGCACCCGCAGTCAGGATCGAACCCAGGTCTCTGTCTCTGTATGGCAGCAACTCTACCGCTGCGCAAACGTGCATCTACACATTTCTCTAAAAGCAGGAGTACAACAAAGTCTCAAAATAAAACACTATTTGGATAGTATATATTTATTTCTCGAATAAAGTCTATTTTGAAATTTAAAAAAAAACTAGTGTGAATGTCTTCAGTTCTGGGCACCATGTTATCGGAAAGATATTGTCAAGCTTGAAAGGGTTCAGAAAAGATTTACGAGGATGTTGTCAGGACTAGAGGGTTGGAGCTATAGTGAGAGGTTGAGTAGGCTGGGTCTCTATTCCATGGAGCGGAGGAGGATGATGGGAGATCTTATAGAGAGGTACAAAATCATGAGAGGAAGAGGGGCAACTTTTTCACACAAAGGTTGGTGGGTGTGTGGAACAAGCTGCCAGAGGAGGTAGATGAGGCTCGGACTAGCCCATTGTTTAAGAAACAAGTACATGGATAGGATAGGTTTGGAAGGATATGGATCAAGCGGACTAGGGTAGCTGGGACCTTGTTGGCGAGTTGGGCCGAAGGGCCTGTTTCCACACTATGACTCTGTGACTCTATGAGACCCTCCTCTGGACTCCAGAGTTCCTCCAGAGTTCCTCCAGACTTCTCCAAATGACCCCGTCGCTTTCCAAAGTGTGGCGTTATATTTTGCAAACCCTGCAAGCAATTTTATTTCTTGAAGCCAAAGTGAGGTGGGACTCGAAACAAACTAGGTATCCATCTGTGCCAGCTCCTCTGCTCCCACATCTGGGTTACAAAAGCAAGCCATTGTGTGTAATACTTGCAGCCTGCTGTTAGCTTTGTTGTCTAAACCCTCGCTCTCTGCGAACTAATTTAGTGTGAATCCCTACTGCGCACTGGTGGATTTCTCAGTATCCTCTGCAAATAGCACATTTTCCACCATTCACAGCCAATTTAAAAAAAAAGAATTCAATTAAGTATTTTTTTTCCAGTCATTTCAAAACCATAATAGTAAAACATGGCAGGTTCTAGGGGAACCACGGAAGCTTTCAGCATGGGTTCATTTCTTACCAATCTAGCACCATGGGATGCCCCATAAAGCATTAACATGTCCTAGAACATGGAGCAGCACAGCACAGGAAAAGAACCGATGAGACAGGCGGCATCTCTGGAGAGAAGGAATTGGAGCCGTTTCGGGTCAAGACCCTTCCTCAGACCACAATCTGCAATTCCTTCCTACACATGAAAAGGCCCAGCAATCCAAGATGTCCATTACAATCATGATGCCAATGGATATTTTTTTTAAGGTGAAGATTGATGGATTCTTGATTGGTACGGGGGTCAAGAGTTAAACCCCTGTCCCACGGTACGAGTTCATTCAAAGAGTTCTCCCCGAGTTTGCCCTGATTCAAACTCGGAGATTTACGGTAATGGCCACTCGTCGGTACTCGGGGCTCTCGTGGACATTTTTTCAACATGTTGAAAAATCTTCACGCGTCTTCCCTTGCTTACCTGCCGTAGGCGAGTCTTCCCGAGTACCTGCCGTTAGCGTTACGAGCCGCTAAGAGACGGCCCCGAGCTCCGACGTACCCGCTACGTTCATTCTCCGTGCTTACCACGAGTTTGATTTTTTTTTTAAACTCGGGAGAGCTCTTGGAATGAACTCGTACCGTGGGACAGGGCCATATTATGAGGAGAAGGCAGGAGAATGGGGCTGGGAGAGATCGATCAGCCATTTTGGGATGCTTGCAAACCCATGTGTGTGTGTGTGTGGGGAAAATCTGATTGTCAATGCAGAGCTTGTGGAGGCACCTCAATTAAATATTGTAAGGATGACATCACGTCAGAGGTGGCTTGCACAGATGCAGTCAAATGTGGCAGCGTTAGACCCTGAGGTTTATGTGGTAGTTCCAGCATGTGGATGCATTGTACCGCCATTGTGGATCCAGACATGAGGACATCGATCTTGAAGGTTGCTGTTTGCAGTGGCACAGATCTATATTTGAGACGCAGATGATCCCAGGAGTGAGTGGGTTAACAGATGTGAGCAGTTTACTGGGCCCCATATCTGAGGAAGGATGTGCTGGCTCTGCAGAGAGTCCAGAAGAGGTTTACGAGAATGATCCCAGGAATGATTGGTTTAACATTCGTTGAGCGTTTGACGGCACTGGGCCTGTACTCACTGGAGTTTAGAAGAATGAGGGGGGGGGGGGACCTCATTGAAACGTACCGAATAGTAAAAGGCCTGGATAGAGTGGATGTGGAGAGAACATTTCCACTAATGGGAGAGCCTAGGACCAGAGGGCATCTCCTCAGAATTACAGAGACATAGCTTTAGGAAGGAGATGAGGAGGAATTTCTATAGTCGGTGGTGAATCTGTGGAATTCATTGCCACAGAAGGCTGTGGATAGGGTTGCCAACTGTCCCGTATTAGCCGGGGCATCCGGTATTTTGGGCTAAATTGGTTTGTCCCGTACAGGATTTAGTTACTATGCAACAAATAGCTGGAATAAACTTCCTGAAGATTTAAGACTTGCCTCAACTTTGACCACTTTTAAAACAAGACTGAAAACTTTTATGTTTACTTTAGCTTTCAGCTAAATCTTAACTACATTGCACTTTTAACTTTTGCACTTTTTATAATGCATTTTTAATTTTGCTTTTCTTTTCTTTTAGTTCTTCTATTTTATTTCATTTTATTATTTCATTTATTGTATGACATGTTTTTATGTGAAGCACTTTGAGTCTGCCTCGTGTATGAAATGTGCTATATAAATAAAGTTGCCTTGCCTTCCCTTGCCTTGTCCCGTATTTGACTGCTACTACTCTGGTCGATGGGACTATCGGGTCGGAGCGCCGCGTCCGGCCCCGCCTCACCCGTCCCGACGTAGTGCAGCCCATGGAGTGCAGCAGCAGCAGCAGCAGCGCCTCGCCCGTGGCCCCATCGGTCGGCAGCCCGGTCAGCTGTCCGACCTTCAGACCTCCGCTTACCGCCGACACCACCACCCCTCCATCTCATGGCCGATCATCGGTTCATGAGTTGGATGGGGCGCCGGATTTTGCGCGCAACGTCGCGCGGCCCTGGCTAAAACACCTCAGCTGGTCCCACCGGCTGGACTTTGTGTGCAGTCCAGCACTCGGGACAACTCATCATTCACCCAGTCGGTCAACGAATTGCCGTTGGGAATTTGTCCCTTATTTTGACCTTTTGTCCCTTATTTGGGAGTGAGAAAGTTGACAACACTAGCTGTGGAGGCCAAGTCAATGGATATTTATAAGGCTGCGATTGACAGATTGTTGATCAGTACGGGGTTATGGGGAGAAGGCAAGAGAATGGGGTTGGGAGTGAAAGATAGATCAGCCATGCTTGAATGGTGGAGTAGACTTGATGGGCCGAATGGCCTAATTCTGCTCCTATCACTTCTGACCTCATGAACTTATGTAGAAGGGTCCTGACATGAAACGTCTCTCGAGATGCTGCCTGACCCGCTGAGTTACTCCAGCACCGTGTCTATATTTCAGATGCAATAGGTTTCTGTCTTGTAGGCGTTAATTGGTCCCATGCCAGTTCTGAACCATAATAATAAGATGTCCCAAGTAAATGTTTTCTCGGTATTCCTTTTCAAGAAACGTTACAAAGTTAGAAAGGTATTTGGAACGTTGTCAGGGAGCGCATTAACTTGAGTCCATTAGCCCTCGGTAATGAAAGTTGCTTTGTTGTAGCAACAGAGGTTTTACAAAGAATTCTGTGTCTTTTGGCTCCCAAAACGTGAACTTAATGAATTGTTTCATGACTTCTCCGTGACTCCTGATAAAGAGCAGATTTGTATATGTCTTCTCACCGCACTGCTTTCAGTTTTGCACAGTTGGAAGTGCCCTGTGTGGAACAAACAGTGCTTGATTTGAACGCGTCTGAAACATAGAAACATAGAAATTAGGTGCAGGAGTAGGCCATTCGGCCCTTCTAGCCTGCACCGCCATTCAATAGGATCATGGCTGATCATCCAACTCAGTATCCTGTACCTGCCTTCTCTCCATACCCCCTGATCCCTTTAGCCCCAAGGGCCACATCTAACTCCCTCTTAAATATAGCCAATTAACTGGCCTCAACTACCTTCTGTGGCAGAGAATTCCACAGATTCACCACTCCCTGTGTGAAAAATGTTTTTTTCATCTCGGTCCTAAAAGATTTCCCCCTTATCCTTAAACTGTGACCCCTTGTTCTGGACTTCCCCAACATCGGGAACAATCTTCCTGCATCTAGCCTGTCCAACCCCTTAAGAATTTTGTAAGTTTCTATATGATCCCCCCTCAATCTTCTAAATTCTAGCGAGTACAAGCCGAGTCTATCCAGTCTTTCTTCATATGAAAGTCCTGCCATCCTAGGAATCAGTCTGGCGAACCTTCTCTGCACTCCCTCTATGGCAAGAATGTCTTTTCTCAGATTAGGAGACCAAAACTGTACGCAATACTCCAGGTGTGGTCTTATCAAGACATTGTTCCATTTAGGGTGCGCACACAACCTTCTGGCTTCGAGTGATCCCTTGTTTTAAAGAGGCGGCACGGTGGCACAGCAGTAGAGTTGCGGCCTCACCACGCCAGAGATCCCGGGTTCGATCCTGACTAAGGGTGATGTCGGCACGGAGTTTGTACGATCTCCCCGTGACCTGCGTGGGTTTTCCCCGGGAGCTACTGCTGGTGTGTAGGGTAGTGCTCGTGTACGGGGTGATCGCTGGTCGGCAAGGCCACGCTGGGCTGAAGGGCCTGTTTCCGTGCTGTGTCTCTAACCTCTAAGTTGGAGGATGACAGAAAAAAATTCTGGAGAAACTCAGCGGGTGCGGCAGCATCTATGGAGCGAAGGAAATAGGCAACGTTTCGGGTCGAGACCCTTCTTCAGTCGTGGAGGATCTGACCATCGAGCAAGCTTCTGCTGGTGACGCTCGGTAGAGCTGCCACTGTAACCGGGCCTGAAGAAGGGTCTCGACCCGAAACGTCACCCATTCCTTCTCTCCAGAGATGCTGCCTGTCCCACTGAGTTACTCCAGCATTTTGTGTCTATCTTCGATTTAAACCAGCATCTGCAGTTCCTTCCCACACACTGTAACCGGGTGGGTGGCATGCCGACCTTCTGTGCTATGTTGCCCACCCATCCCGCTTCCCACCCACCCACCAGTCACTTGCTGTTGTCTGTACTCTGCATAAATAGAGAGGCAGCTGCCTAACACCAGTCAAATGAAATCTTAATGGCCAAAATGCAGCAGGCCTCCCACTCAGACCCCTGCACAAATTGCATTCCCATTCCTACTGGGAATTAAAACTGTTCCTTTTGTGTTTGTGGAAGCATAGCCTGCCCTCTCCTCAATTGTGGCGACAAGCCGTAAACAAGCTTCATCATCTTCCTAATGTGATCACATGGTCCTCAAATCTTCTAATCCACGCTTCTCTTACAGGCCGCCCATAAGCAGTTAGGAGCAAAGATCCTATAGCGGAGCAAGATGGACCACTCCTGCTAAATGCAATGGGCTGACGTGTAGTACGCAACGGAGCGGAACGTGGGCCTTTTTTTCATCCATTTCCGTAACCCGACCCGACCCGACTCGCAGTGTAATCAACGTTGCTGGGGAACAGTTTGTGTTCATAAATTATAATTCTGAAAATGAGAAGATTTTTACCAAATAACTTTTATTTTTATGAGGACGTTTCCGTAACCGGCTTCCGTCTCCGCACTAGTATCTTATGGGATTTTTGGTGCAGAGACGGAAGCCGGTTACGGAAATGGGGCCGAAAATTAGCCAAGAATCTGCCCATGACCGTACTACGTCTTTTTCGTCGAGTGATCTATCTTGCTCGCTACGGGATCTTTGGTTAGGAGCGTTCCCAAGTAAACTTGCGTCTGTCGGAACAAATGAGTAAAGAACGAACTCTCAAAAACATTTGTGTCGAGATACAGCACGGAAACAGGCCCTTCGGCCCACCGAGTCCACGCCGACCAGAGATCCCCGCACTTTAACACTATCCTACCCACACTAGGGACAATTTTACACATACACCAAGCCAACCTGTATGTCTTTGGAGTGCGGGAGGAAACCAAAGTTCTTGGAGAAAACCCACGCATGCCACTGAGAGAACGTACGATTCTGTACAGACAGCGCCCGTAGTCGGGATCGAACCCGGGTCTCCGGCGCGGTGAGCGCTTTAAGGCAGCAACTCTACCGCTGCGCCTGCATAGCCGCCCATCTACCATGGTTGATATATCTTCCCTTCTCAAACTTAAACCTACTCTTTCCTTACGTTGATGTCATAATTAAAGTGTTGTTCCGTTAGGTTTATTGGACTTGACTTTAAGACTTGAAACTGATTTCCTGCAGAAATGTTCGGAAATTGAGGAAGGAGAAAAAAACCCCACATGTTGCCAAATCACCTTTCCACCTGTTAAAACACCTTGAAGGTGTGAAAAGCCTCCACTGAAAGATGTTGTTTTATTAAGTATCAGGATTATAGTAAGCATATTTTAAGATGAGATTTTTGGATGGCTTCACCATCCCAAACACCTGTTGGTCGGGCCTAATGTTTAGACTCAATCTAAGTGTTGGGTTGACGTAGTTTCATCTTTACATTTTCCAAGAGGGGTAACATTTAATCAAGTCTGTCAATTCCGTTCCCTCAGGTAGATGTGTAACGGAAACATTTCCACATCCTGGGCCTGTTTTTACAATCACCTTTTTCCCTCTGCTCTTGTTGATAAATGCGGGCCGCACCACTTCAAGTTGTCCGCCTACTTCATAGCACTTAGAACCGTGCAGCTCTAGAACAGGCCCTTCGGCCCACAAGGACATTCTTGCTATTGAGGGAGGGCAGCGTAGGTTGATAAGGTTAATTCCCGGGATGGCGGGACTGTCATATGCTGAGAGAATGGAGCGGCTGGGCTTGTACCCTCTGGAGTTTAGAAGGATGAGAGGGAATCCTACTGAAACATATAAGATTGTTAAGGGTTTGGACACACTAGAGGCAGGAAACATGTTCCCGATATTGGGGGAGTCCAGAACCAGAGGCCACAGTTTAAGAATAAGGAGTAAGCCATTTAGAACGGAGGCGAGGAACCACTTTTTCTCACAGAGAGTGGTGAGTCTGTGGAATTCTCTGCCTCAGAGGGCAGTGGAGGCTGGTTCTCTAGATACTTTCAAGAGAGAGCTAGATAGGGCTCTTAAAGATAGCGGAGTCAGGTGATATGGGGAGAAGGCAGGAAAGGGGTACTGATTAGGGATGATCAGCCATGATCACATTGAATGGTGGTGCTGGCTCGAAGGGCCGAATGGCCGACTCCTGCACCTATTGTCTATTGTCTATGTCCGTGCCGAACATTATTGCCAAGTTAAACTCATCTTCGCTGTCGCCATCTACGTCATCCATATCCTTCCATTCTAGGCACTTCGAGGCCTCGATAGAGAGGATGTTTCCACCAGTGGAAGAGTCTAGGACCAGAGGTCACAGCCTCAGAATAAAAGGGCCTTCCTTTTGGCCCTCATGAGGAGGAATTTCTTTAGTCAGAAGGTGGTGAATCTGTGGAATTTTTTGCCACAGAAGGCTGTGGAAGCCAAGTCAATGGATATTTTTTAAGGCAGAGATAGATAGATTCTTGATTATTACGGGTGTCAGAGGTTATGGAGAGAAGGCAGGAGAATGGGGTTAGGAGGGAAAGATAGATCAGCCATGATTGAATGGCGTAGACTTGATGGGCCGAATGGCCTGATGCTGCTCCCATCACTTGTGAACATGAACATATTCATGTGCCTTTCCTAACAGTCTCTTAAAAGCCACTATTGTATCTGCTTCCACCATCACCCCTGGCACCGCGTTCCAGGCACTCGTCACTCTCTGTGTAAAATAAACTTGTCCCGCACATCTCCTTTAACCTTTGCTGCTTTCACCTCCAATAACTTCACAAAGTCACAGGAATTTAAGCCAACTCTCTCCACCTTCAGATTCAGCAACAAAGGCCGGTACCTCGGTACAATAAACTAAACTGAGCTGAACTGAACCTTGGGTGTCCCATTTTCACACCTTACCCTTCCTTATCTCTGTGTCTCCCTCTCCCATGACACCCGAAGTGAGGAGGGGTCTCGACCCGAAACGTCACCCATTCCTTCGATCCAGAGATGCCGCCTGTCCCACTGAGTTACTCCAGCATTGTGTGTCTATCTTCGGTGTAAACCAGCATCCGCAGTTCCTTCCTGCACTGCTAATAAGCAACAAGCCTGGAGATGTCTATATGCCTGAGTGCTGATTCGGGGATGGCAACAGCACTTCCACGCAGTCCCTGGGGCCAGTTTTATCCCTGATTTATGTTCAATAACTTTCTATGAAAATCGTCCTTCATCGAGCAGACCATGACCATCGCAGGAGATTTAAGAGATTTCAAATTTAAACTTGTCACAATAACCTCCGCAACCTGGACAATAATCTGCTTTTTATTTCCTGTTGCTTCTGCTGCAAATTTTCTCTGCAATGTCACCAGGATCAATTTGTGATCCATTCACAGAGCAGGACAATAATCTGAAGTGACCACAAAATATGAATCAGACATTCTATATCTCAATATATGTTAATATGTGTTAATCGTAAAAAGGAATGCGTTAATGTCTGACGAAGGGTTTCAGCCCGGAAATGTTGCCTATTTCCATTGCTCCATAGATGCTGCCTCACCCGCTGAGTTTCTCCAGCGTTTTTGTCTACATGCATTAATATATATTGGGTGGCACGGTGGCGCAGCGGTAGAGTTGCTGCCTTACAGTGCCAGAGACCCGGGTTTGATCCTGACTACCGATGCTGTCTGTACAGAGTTTGTACGTTCTGCCCGTGATCGCGTGGGTTTTCTCCGGGTGCTCCAGTTTCCTCCCACACTCCAAACACGTGCAGGTTTGTAGGGTAATCCGCATAGGTAAGTTGTAAAATGTCCATTGCTTGTGTGGGATAGTGTTAGTGTACGGGGCGATCGCTGGTCGGCACGGACTTGGTGGGCAGAAGGGCCTGTTTCCGCATTTTTTTCTCTAAAATCTAAATCTTAATTTATGTTAATCCTGAAGAATAATTGTCTTGATTTATGTAAATACAGTAGAAAGCAAAGCTAAATTTTTCAATTAATAATCAATGTGCAAGTCATAAGGTTCAGCATATTCAGGTTAATTAAGCCTTAGGTTTTCCACTTTGGTGGCAAAAGCAAGGGGGCAGATTATTATCTCAATGGGGTTAGGTTAGGTAAGGGGGAGGTACAGCGAGACCTGGGTGTCCTTGTACACCTGTCACTGAAAGTTGGCGTGCAGGTACAGCAGGCAGTGAAGAAAGCTAATGGAATGTTGGCCTTCATAACAAGAGGATTTCAGTATAGGAGTAGAGAGGTTCTTCTGCAGTTGTATAGGGCTCTGGTAAGACCACATCTGGAGTATTGAGTACAGTTTTGGTCTCCTAATTTGAGGGAGGACGTCCTTGTGATTGAGGCAGTGCATCGTAGGTTCACGAGATTGATCCCTGGGATGGTGGGACTGTCATATGAGGAAAGATTGAAAAGACTGGGCTTGTATTCACTGGAGTTTAGAAGGATGAGGGGGTATCTTATAGAAACATATAAAATTATAAAAAGGACTGGACAGGCTAGATGCAGGAAAAATGTTCCCAATGTTGGGCCAGTCCAGAACCAGGGGCCACAGTCTTAGAATAAAGGGGAGGCCATTTAAGACTAAGGTGAGAAAAAACGTTTTCACCCAAAGAGTTGTGAATTTGTGGAATTCCCTGCCACAGAGGGCAGTGGAGGCCAAATCACTGGATGGATTTAAGAGAGAGTTAGATAGAGCTCTAGGAGCTAGTGGAATCAAGGGATATGGGGGGAAGGCAGGCACGGGTTATTGATAGGGGACGATCAGCCATGATCACAATGAATGGTGGTGCTGGCTCGAAGTGCCGAATGGCCTCCTCCTGCACCTATTTTCTATGTTTCTATGTTTCTAAAACCCCACGCAGGTCACGGGGAGAACGTACAAACTCCGTACAGGAAGCTCCCGTAGTCGGGGTCTCCAGCACTGTCTCTACCGCTGCGCCACCGTGCCGCCCACATCTTTATGAGTCCACGCCCATGCATGGATGTGTTCAATCTACAAACTGTGCCTCCAGTGAAGTTCTGATTCGTGGGGAAGCACAATTCTTCCAAATTACTACCCAAAAGCAACACTTTTTCCAACCTTTTATATTAAAAAAACCAAGCAGGGAATGCTGCATTCAACAAGATGAGCGGTTTACCCATTCGAGCGCTGTGGTTTTCTTGATGTTGGTAAGACCGATTGTTGCCACGGCAACAGTGGCGGAATAGATAGTGGAGGCAGACGGAATGTGGAGGTGATGACAATTAAACTAGACTGTGCTGGTTAGCTGAGTCTCACTAAACTAAAGACTTCTTTGTAGTCTGCAGCAGCTCTTCCTTATCCAAGGAATGACTCCTTATCTACCCCCAAATTACACTTAATTCCCATTGTAAACTAATTTAATAACAACAACATCTTATCCATTCGTATAATGCGGTGGATTATGTGTGGTATGAGCATGTAACAAAATCTATCCATCCAATCTCAGCCCGAAATGAACCAAAACTAGGCTAAAGGGTTGTCGAGAGTTGACCTTGATCCACAGACTTGACCTTTGTTACTGGTGTCAGTCACATGGTGAAGGGTGATCGGACATATCTGAGGAAATTATAACCAAATAACCATATAACAATTACAACACGGAAACAGGCCATCTCGGCCCTTCAAGTTCGTGCCGAACACTTATTTTCCCCTAGTCCCATCTACCCGCACTCAGACCATAACCCTCCATTCCTTTCCCATCCATATACCTATCCAATTTATTTTTAAATGATAAAATCGAACCTGCATCCACCACTTCCACTGGAAGCTCATTCCACACAGCTACCACTCTCTGAGGAAAGAAGTTCTCCCTCGTATTACCCCTCGTATTATGGGAAGCTAGTGACGAGATTGTTGGAGCACTGGCTTCTTCCTCTTCCTGCGTATGGCGTGCACAGCCTAAAGTTGCAGGACAACTTGTTCTATTTGATCTTATTTGATTGTGCACGCCGGGTCGATTGCATTCGTCGAAACAGGGCGGACCACGTGAAGGTTGCAATCTTCCACCCCCAGCACTGGCTGAGAGACATGAAGAAGGGTTTTGACCTGAAACGTCACCCATCTCCTTCTCTCCAGAGATGCTGCCTGTCCCGCCGAGTTATAAATTCATGTTCATAAGAGATAGGAGAAGAACTAGGCCATTCGTCCCATCTAGTCTATTCCCCTATTCAATCATGGTTGATCTATCTCTCCCTCCCAACCCCATTCTCCTGCCTCCTCCCCATAACCCCATGACCCCCGTACTAATCAAGAATCTATCTATCTCTGCCTTAAAGATATCCATTGACTTGGCCTCCACAGCCTTCTGTGGCAATGAATTCCACAAGTACTCCAGCATTTTGTGTCTACATGCATGAACCATCATTAGACATGGGTGAGGTGCTGGGTGATTGGAGGGAGGCTTATGCTGTGCCTCTACTTAAGAAGAGCTGCCAGGAAATGACTGGGAACTATAGACCAGTGAGCCTAACATCTGTGGTGGGGAGGTTATTGGCAAGGATTTTGTGGGATAAGGTATATTTGCATTTGGATGGACAGAGGCATTTAATGCAATAGCAGCAAAGGCTTCTTTAGAGGTGAAACTGAATGCAAAGAAGACAAGTATATATATGCAATGCTGGAGGGATGTATTGGTGAGCTGGTCTAATCGCATTTGGAGCATTATAGGCAGTTTTGGGCCCCATATCTGAGGAAGGATGTGCTGGTGTTGGAGAGGGTCCAGATGACGTTTACAAGATCCCAGGAACGATTGGTTTAACATATGATGAGCGTTTGACGGTACTGGCACTGTACTCGCTGGAGTTTGGAAGGATGAGGGGGAGACTTCATTGAAATGTACCGAATAGTGAAAGGCCTGGATAGAGTGGATGTGGACAGGATGTTTCCACTGGTGGGAAAGTCTAGGACCAGAGGGCATAGCCTCAGAATTAAAGGACGTACCTTTAGAAATGAGATGAGGAGGAATTTCTTTAGTCAGAGGGTGCCAAATCTGTGGAATTCAGATGCCAGTGCTGGTTTAAACCGGAGATAGTCATAAAAAGCTGGAGTAACTCAGCGGGTCAGGCAGCATCTCAGAAGAAAATGGATAAGTGACGTTTCAGGTCGGAAGAAGGGTCTCGACACGAAACATCACCTATTCCTTTTCTCCAGAGATGCTGCCTGGCACGTTGAGTTACTCCAGCTTTTTATATCAATTTTAACGTATAAACCAGTCTTTGGAGTGTGGGAGGAAACCCGGAAAGTCCCACACAGGTCACAGGGAGAACGTGCAAACTCCATACAGACAGCATCCGAGGTCAGGATCGAACCCGGGTCTCAGGCGCTATAAGGGCTCCGCAACTGTTCCACTGCGTTTCCCTATAATTGTCACCTACAGTGTGGTTGTCCCTGAGAGAGAGTGGAGGCAAGAGACATGGAAACATAGACATAGAAATTAGGTGCAGGAGTAGGCCATTCGGCCCTTCGAGCCTGCACCGCCATTTAATATGATCATGGCTGATCATCCAACTCAGTATCCCGTACCTGCCTTCTCTCCATACCCTCTGATCCCCTTAGCCACAAGGGCCACATCTAACTCCCTCTTAAATATAGCCAATGAACTGGCCTCGACTACCCTCTGTGGCAGAGAGTTCCAGAGATTCACCACTCTCTGTGTGAAAAAAGTTATTCTCATCTCGGTTTTAAAGGATTTCCCCCTTATCCTTAAGCTGTGACCCCTTGTCCTGGACTTCCCCAACATCAGGAGCAATCTTCCTGCATCTAGCCTGTCCAACCCCTTAAGAATTTTGTAAGTTTCTATAAGATCCCCTCTCAATCTCCGAGACATGTCGCGCGGTGGCGCAAATCGGTGGAGTTGCTGCCTTTCAGCGCTTTCGGCGCCAGCGACGCGGGTTCGATCCCGACTACGGGTGCAGTCTGTACGGAGTTTGCCCGTCCCCCCTGTGACCACATGGGTTTTCTCCGAGATCTTCGGTTTCCTCCCACACTCCAAAGACATACAGGTTTGTAGGTTAATTGGCTTGGTATGAATGTAAATTGTTCCCAGTGTGTGTAGGATAGCGTTGATGTGCGGGGATCGGTGGTCGGCACCGACTCGGTGGGCCGAAGGGCCTGTTTCTGCGCTGTATTGTATCCCTAAATGAAACTAAACCTGATGTTTAAGAAGGAACTGCAGATGCTAGAAAAATCGAATTAGATAAAAATGCTGGAGAAACTCAGCGGGTGAGGCAGCATCTATGGAGCGAAGGAAAAGGCGACGTTTCGGGTCGAGACCCTTCTTCAGAATGCTGCTTCAGGATGCTGCCTCACCCGCTGAGTTTCTCCAGCATTTTTATCCACCTTGAAACTAAACCTGAGGTTTTCTCGGAATTTGAATCATGTTCTTTGCTCTGCCGTTTGATTATGGCGGCCGTTCCAGCTGATGACATGTCTGAACTCATTGTTTCATGAAAGACTGGAAGTGCTTTGGGTTAAATGGTGTTCTCTTGCCTGACAAATCCTCGTTTGGAATTCAAAGACTTGCGAAAAGGGGCTTTCATCTTGATTCCTTTCTTTTCCTTAATTGGAGTAATGTGAAACACAAGAGATTGTCTTCCACCAACTTCAAACAAATCACACCCTCTTTTCTCCCAGGGCTTTTGTCTCGTATGTGGTCCAATTCCAATAGGGTTCAGTTTACTGGCACAAGACATACCTTCACACAAACGTCACTGCATGTTCACTCATTAGAATCCAATAAATCACTTGTCTGGTTCTGTGTAGACCACCCTGGCTTCCACTGCTGGAAGGGGCGGCAGCGTGAGGTTCTGATTGCAATTTAGTTCGGTGAAGCATAGTAATGTTGAAAACGATAAACCAAGAGTGCTGTCTGTGCGGAGTTTGCATGTTCTTCGTGTGACCGTGTGGGTTCCTCCGGGTGCTCCGGCTTCCTCCTGCGCCGCAAAGACGCGTGTGTTTGTGCGTAAATCGGCCTCTACAAATTGTGCCCAATGTGTAGATGAGGAAGTGGGATAACATAGAATGAGTGTGAATGGGTTATCGATGAGGGCCCGTTGCCAACCTGTATCTTTGAACTAAGTAAAACTTATCATGTAAGTATACACTCGAAATGGCTCAATTGTAATCATGTATTGCCCATATCTCTCTAAATCTTTCCCATCCATGTCCCTGTCCAAATGTCTTTTAAATGTTGTTCTCGTGCTGTCTGAACTTCAATAGACAATAGGTGCAGGAGTAGGCCATTCGGCCCTTCGAGCCAGCACCACCATTCAATGTGATCATGGCTGATCATCCCCAATCAGTACCCCGTTCCTGCCTTCTCTCCATATCCCCTGACTCCGCTATCTTTAAGAGCCCTATCTAGCTCTCTCTTGAAAGTATCCAGAGAACCGGCCTCCACCGCCCTCTGAGGCAGAGAATTCCACAGACTCACAACTCTCTGTGAGAAAAAGTGTTTCCTCATCTCCGTTCTAAATGGCTTACCCCTTATTCTTACACTGTGCCCCCGGGTGCTGGACTCCCCCAACATCGGGAACATGTTTCCTGCCTCTAGCGTGTCCAAAACCCTTAATAATCTTATATGTTTCAATAAGATTCCCTCTCATCCTTCTAACCTTCTAAACTCCAGAGTGTCCAAGCCAAGCCGCTCCATTCTCTCAACATATAACCTCCTCTTCTGTTCACTCATTCCATATACCCACCACCCTCTGTGTGAAACGGTTGCCCCTCAGGTTCCTGTTCAATCTCTCCCCTCGCTTCTGTATGTATTTTTCCATTCTGTGCAAAGTTTATTTTTGAAATGTAACAAATAAAGATTGGATCCAGGATGGTGATTCAGAAGTCTGCTGACGATAATTGGGTCGTTCTCCTGTATTCCTGACGTTGCCAATAGGCATGTTGAGGACCACAAGTTCATTTATACAAGTGTTTCCTGTTCGAACAATACTTGCCTCAAGTTTGGCTGTGATTTCCCCACTGATTACACGACTTCCAACCTTCCAGTAAATGTATTGTGTGTAACAGCATAATGAAAAATTGAGTGGAAATGATTGTACAATTAGGTAAATGTTAAAATAAAATAGGATAAAAGATATCTATAAAACTGCTGGAGAAAAGGAATAGTTGACGTTTTGGGTCCAGACCTTCATCAAACTCTTGAGTCAGAATCTGATGTCTGATGAAGGGTCTCGACCCAAAACGGCACCCATTCCTTTTCTCCAGAAATGCTGCCTGACCCGCTGAGTTACTCCAGCATTTGGTGTCTGTCTTCAGTGTAAACCAGCATTTGCAGTTCCTTCTTACCTGAAATGTACATGCTCTTATTCTGAGGCTGTGCCCTCTAGTTCTAGACTCTCCCACTAGTGGGAATGTCCTCTCCACATCCACTCTATCCAGGTCTTTCACTATTCGGTAATTTTCAATGAGGTGTTCCCCCCCCCACCCCCCCCTCATCCTTCTACACACCAGTGAGTACAGGCCCACAGATGTCAAACACTTAAGGGCCTGTCTCACTTAGGTGATTTTTTAGGCAACTACAGGCGACTAGTTTGTCGCCACATGTTCGCCGGGAGTCATCTCCTCAGTCGCGCAAGAAGTCGTAGCGTCTCTCTGGTCACCGCTAAATTTTCAACATGGCGACATGGCAACAGTGGGTTTGCCGCAACGAACGTAGCTTGACTCCTCCTGACGTAGGTGCTGTTGTGGATGTTTGTGTTAAATTTTATTGTGTATTGTGTGTTCTTTTTAAGTGTATCGCTGCTGGCAAATTCATTTCACTGCACCTTCGGGTGCATGTGACGATTAAAATTGCCTTTGACTTTGAACTCAAAGTTCCAGTTTTGCTCATTTTGGGTGAATGAAGGGGAGGCCATTTAAGACCGGGGTGAGAAAAAACTTCTTCACCCAGAGAGTTGTGAATTTGTGGAATTCCCTGCCGCAGAGGGCAGTGGAGGCCAAATCACTGGACGGATTTAAGAGAGAGTTAGATAGAGATCTAGGGGCTAGTGGAATCAAGGGATATGGGGAGAAGGCAGGCACGGGTTATTGATTGGGGACGATCAGCCATGATCACAATGAATGGCGGTGCTGGCTCGAAGGACCGAATGGCCTCCTGCTGCATCTATTCTCTATGTTTCTATGTTTCTATGAAGAAGGGTCTCAACCCAAAACTTCACCCATTCCTTCTATCCAGAGATGCTGCCCGTCCCGCTGAGTTACTCTGCCATTTTGTATCTACCACAAGTCATTCAGTTTAATTTTGCCACATATATGGTTAGCCATTGCGAAATCTAGCTGAATCAAGGCTCGGGGGTGTGAGCCAACAATGAATAAAGGTCGGATGTGACAATGTGAATGTAATCTGGAAATGTGATTTGGAAGGGAAGTGCTGTGCATTGAGACAGACTCGAGATCAAATGCCAATCTACCGTGTGCATGGAACAAGAGTAGAACATTATTCTAGTTCCTGAGTGACAAATAATGTGTTTAGCAGGAGTACGTAATACCCGAGTGATGAATGAATGCATGGAGAATAGAACTGTGTCGAGGGTGGAATTTGTCAGAAGATATCCGGGACTGGTGGGTGCGATCTGAACTGCCGGTAACTCAATGACCTAAAAATGTCACCTACTTAACTTGATTAGAACAATGAATTCCTTAACTCACAAGTATTATGAGGAAGAGTGAGGTGATGTAACATGAGAAATCAAGAATCCACATTTTATACTTGGATTCTCAGTCGAGACTGACTGTAGTTTTCATTCACGTACCAAAGTCAACACTTGGTGTAGATTTTAACTGTGTCAGTTCCAGCTACAGAGTGAAGCCCAACGTAAATTGGAGGAAAAGCACCTCGTATTTTGCTTGGGCAGCTTACAACCCAATGGTATGAATATTGATTTCTCTAACGTCAAATAACCCTTGCATCCCCCCCCGTTTCTCGCCCACCCGAGTCGTCGTACTAGTTTCACTGTCGTACGGTTAAGTTTCACTGTCTGTATAACCCGTTAGCACCTAGCCCACAGGCAACAATGGACCATTGTGGGCTCCATCTTGCCTTGATCATCATTACTGTTTTCATATATTTAATTCATTTGTTCTTTATCCCTCCATATATCACCGTCCATATCTCTTATTTCCTTTTACCCTAACTCCCAATTCGAAGAAGGGTCATCGACCCAAAACGTCACCTATCCATGTTTTCCAGAGATGCTGCCTGACCCGCTGAGTTACTCCAGCATTTTGTGTCTGTGAAGGAGTGATCGATGGTCGGCATGGACTCGGTGGGCTGGAGGGACTGGATCCACACTGTATATCAAAAACTAAAATCTAATAAAACTAAAATAAAATGATGTTGTTTAGAATGGACATTGTGTTTGTAAATACACTGATCACAAATATAAGGGCTGGCACGGTGGCACAGCGGTAGAGTTGCTGCCTTACGGCGTTTTCAGCGCCGGAGACCCGGGTTCCATCCCGACTCCAGGCGCTGTCTGTGAGGAGTTTGGACATCCTCCCCGTGACCTGCGTGGGTTTTCTACAAGACCTTCTGTTCCCTCCAACACTCCGAACATGTGCAGGTTTGTAGGTTAATTAGCTTGGTCTAAATGTAAATTGTCCCTAGAGCGTGTAGGATTGTGTTAGTGTGCAGGGATCGCTGGTCGGCGCGGACCCGGTGGGCCGAAGGGCCTGTTTCCACGCTGTATCTCTAAACTAAACTAAAAAAAAGATATGCCAATGTGCCAGTAGAATAATAGACTATAATTGTTTCCACTTATTGGTTTACGCTGTCTCACAACGGTATCAGTGATTAGAAATGAGAATGCAGAAGATTGAAAAGTCATATAAGATTACTTAAGACAGCTCGATGTATATAGAGATCTCAATCTGCGTAAGATTGATTTAGTCTGCAGAGAAGGTATTAAACTGGAATCATCTTGGGCTTTCCCACACTGTAAGACCACCATTCAGACACAAATGCATATGTATCTAATAAAATCATTTGAACTAGAGTCTGAATAAGTTCTTGATCTTTTTTGCTTATCTTTTGAAATCTCGCTGTCATCTTTGCTCTTTGCTTTGTCACCCAATCAACATCACAAGGTTTTGATTATTAGATGACGTGCTCAAACTACAATCGAATTGTAATACTTATTTCCGAACTTTGTTTTGAATCTGCAAACTATTCTCAAAGGCTCGTGTAAGTATTAACATCTGACTCTGCGTTTTGTTTATAAAGCACAAGCTGCCAAAATAACACGAGATCGTCACAGAATATTGAACAACGAACATGCCTTCGATAGGCGATGCAAAGAAAACCTTAGAGATGCAGCGCGGAAACAGGCACCCCTCCGTCCAACGAGTCCGCGCCGACCAGCATCTATGGAGCGAAGGAAATAGGCAACATTTCGGGCCAAAACCCTTCTGTTTCCTTCGTTTCGGCCTGAAACGTTGCCTATTTCCTTCGCTCCATAGATGCTGCTGCACCCGCTGAGTTTCTCCAGCATTTTATTCTACCTTCGACTTTCCAGCATCTGCAGTTCCTTCTTAAACACTTCTAATCTTGTGATGTGGACTCGATAAGAAGATCAGTGAATTGCGATGTTGAACATCGAGCACAGATCTGTAAGACACACAAACCTTGAAGATTTCATCGTACATTAAAACCACCTTCTCTTTCAGGGTTTGTTTTGGTGGACGATATTTTGCGGAGAAACCCTCCCCTCTTCTCCATCTGTGCCATTGTGTGGATCCCGTCTCCCCCACATGGTTTGTGTCTTATAGAGATGTACAAAATCATGAGAGGAATAAATCAGGTAAATGCATAGAGTCTCTTGTCCAAGTAGGTGAATGAAAAACCAGTGGATATAAGTTTAAGGTGGTGGGGGGGGGAAGATTTAATAAGAACCTGAGGTGTAACCTTTACACACAGATGGTGGTGGGTGTATGGAACGAGCTGTCGGAGGAGGTAATTGAGGCAACATTGAAGAAACATTTAGACAGGTGCATGGAGAGGACAGTTGCGAGGGATATGAGCCAAATGTGGGTAGGTGAGATTAGTGTAGACAGGACATGTTGGCAAGTTGGGCCGAAGGGCCTGTTTCAACGCAGTATCACTCGGTGATTCTATGACCATCGATAATCGTGGTAAATGAGGAAAGTAGGGTTGAGAAGGAAGACCAGCCCTGATCTTATTGAGCAATGGAGCAGGGCGGAGAAAGCATACTGTTCCCATGTCTGTTCCCGTGTCTACTCTTCCCAAAGTCAGGTCCAAGTAAATCCTGAAAACAGATGGATATTTTATGATAATGCGCAGCATATTTCTAACCTCATGTAAACAAGTTAAACATGTTCTTTTTTTAAATAAACAATTCACACAAAATCCGATGTCCATGTATTGAACCCGGAGGAGATAGCTAATGGAAATTTTGAACGCTAACATCACAAGTGTCCGCATATTTTATGCAAATGGTTCTTCCACTTTTCCGCTGTGAGTAATTGCTATGTGTGATGATATATTCCTGGCACAGAGATGATATTTTCATTGTTACAGAATTGCATCCAGATATTTACCAGAATTATCTTTTAGAGGTGTATAATAAAATCATAAGAGGAATAGATCGGGTAGACGCACGGAGTCTCTTTCCCAGTGTAAGGGAATCGAGGACCAGAGGACATCACTTTAAGGTGAAGGGGAAAAGATTTAATAGGAATCTGAGGGGTAACTTTTTCACACAGAGGGTGGCGAGGTTATGGAACCAGCTGCCAGAGGAGGTAGTTGAGGCAGGGACTATCCCATCATTGATGAAACAGTCAGACAGGTACATGGATAGGACAGGTTTGGAGGGATATGGACCAAATGCAGGCAGGTGGGACTTGTGCAGCTGGGACGTGTTGGGCGGTGTGGGCAAGTTGGGCCAAAGGGCCTGTTTCCATACTGTATTGCTATGCCTGGATCAAGGGGTATTCGATACAGGGTTGAGATTGGATGGACTTCGATTGTTTTCTCTGGGGAGGGGGTTGAGGCAGATGCCACAGTGGCATTCACGAGACTTTTGGACAGTCAGGGATATGCAGGGATTGAACGAATGTGGATTATGTGCTGGGAGGTAACAGCTGGTTTTATTATCATGTTGAGCCCTGACATTGTGGGCCTCAAAGTCACACAGAAGGAAACTGGCTCTTCAGCCAAAGTTGCCCGTGGCAACCAAGATGCCCCATCCACATGACCCACTTGCCCACGCTTGGCCCATGTCCAGTAAACCTTTGTACCTGCCCAAATGCCTTTTAAATGCTACCATAGAACCCGCCTCAACTACCACCTCCAACAGCTCGTTCCATATACCCACCACTCTCAGTGAAAAAGCTACCCCTTACGTTTGTATTCAATCTTTCCCCTCTCATCTTAAACCTATATCCCTGGATCCGTGCTCTCCCTACCCTGGAGAAAAGACTCTATTTACTCTGTCTTTGTCTAAACGTTTGAAGTCCCAGGCTTCTGTTCTTTCTGTAGTGAAAGACTTGGGGCAATGTTAGATGCAGTTTGATGTTTCTCGGGGAAATATATGTGTCCACTTATTCAGTAATACTAAGTGGGCAGCACGGTGGTGGCACAGCGTCAGAGACCCAGGTTCGATCCTGACCTCGGGCGCTGTCCAAGTGGAGTTTGCACGTTCTCCCTGTGACCGCGTGTGTTTCCTCCTGGTGCTCCGGTTTCCACCCACGCCCCAAAGACGTGCGGGTTTGTAGTTTAATCGGCCCTCTGTAAAATTGCCCTGATCGTGCAGGGAGTGGATGAGAAAGCAGGATAACACAGAACTAGTGTGATCGGGCGATCGCTGGTCGGCATGGACTCGTTGGGCCGAAGGGCCTGTTTCCACGCTGTATCTCTAAACTAGACCAAAGGAGAATACTTGGAACTAACTGAGTGTCAAGCAGAGGTCTCCTCTCCACTCTTGCACCATCTCAGAATTAGTTCATGAAGTCTTGGTGTTGTGCCCGTTCTTATGTTAATCTTTAAACACACACGCTGCCAAATGTTTTTTAAATGCCTGCGTACCTCATACTAATTTTTCAAGAAGAATTTTACTGCAGATGGCTTTGTCCCTGCGGGGCCTAGGGCCAAGACCTAATACAGTGCATGTGTGCAAGTCATCCCCTTCTTACAGGAGAGAGTCATAGAGTGATACATTGTGGAAACAGGCCCTTTGGCCCAAATTGCCCACACCGACCAACATGTCCCAGCTACATGTCCCACCTGTCCCCATTGGCCTATATATCCCTAACCTGTCCTATCCATGTGCCTATCTAAATGTTTCTTAAACATTGCGATAGTACGATCAAGTATTAAAGGACAAAGGACATTTATTGTCACATACACCAAGTGGTGCAGGGAAATATGAGTTGCCAGGGCAGCACACAAATAAGATAAACAAAACATTATACACTAAACATTAAAAAATGTATAATAAATTATAGGAGGGAAAGGGAGCGAATAGGTCCCCTTAATGGGCCTGTCACACTTAGGCAAATTTTTGGGCTACTACAGGCGACAGCCGCAAAATTTTCCATCATGTTGAAATATTTTCGGCGACAGTGGCGACAATTTTTGCTGTCGTAGGTTGTCGCCAGGTGTTGTAGGTGAATTCCATTAAAACTAGTCCCTGGCAGTCGCCTAAAGAGTCGCCTAAGTGGGACAGGCCCTTAAAGATCAGTGTAGTGATCTTCATGTGGAACCACAGGAAATAGGCAAGGTCTATTGTCCATTATCCAAGGGATCAGGGGGTATGGAGAGAAGGCAGGAACGGGATACTGAGTTGGATGATCAGCCATGATCATATTGAATGGCGGTGCAGGCTCAAAGGGCCGAATGGCCTACTCCTGCACCTATTTTCTATGTTTCTATGTTTCTATGTCTTCAATGAATAGCTCTTGGCTGCATTTATCATGGTGAAGGACATGGAACTCATAGAGTCATAGAGTATCACATTGTGAAAACAGGCAGTTGAAAATGAAACTGCAGATTTTAGTTTAGCTTAGAGATACAGTGGGGAAACAGGCCCTTCGGCCCACCGGGTCCACGCAGACCAGCGATCGCCGCACACTTGCACTATCCCACACACACACAGACAGACAGGACAATTTACATTCATACCAAGCCAATTAACCTCTGGAGTGTGGGAGGAAACCGAAGATCACGGAGAAAACGCACGCAGGTCACGGGGAGAACGTACAAACTCCGTACAGAGGAGGAAGATGACTGAAGGTTATTGCCCTTCCATCACAGTGAGGAATGTAGATTCCACTGTGGTGGATGTCTATGTTACATTGTGTTAAATGGTATTGTATGGTAACTCAAATTTCACTGTACCTTAGTTGGTTAAGTGACAATAACCGCGAACTTTAACTTGATAAAGCATATGTAATCAGGATCAAACCCGGCTCTCTGGCGCTGTAAGGCAGTAGCTTTACCGTTACACCACTGTGCCGCACAGATCTTGGTTTACCAAAACTAACACAAAGTGCTGGAGTAACTCAGCAGGTCAGGCATATCATCTCTGGAGAACATGGGCAGGTGACGTTTCCGGTCAGGAGCCTTCTTCAAGTTTGACCAGATGTGTTTTCCGTACAGGTTATGAAGAGAAAATGGATATTTATTGATTCCTGGCAGAGGGAATGGGACTGGCGTTCCCAGTGGGGCACACAAAATCCTTCAGCAGAAGATTGGAGCAAACGTCGAGAGAAGGAGCCGACACTGAAATTACGGAGGTGGAACAACTTCACAAGCGAAAAGTAACGAGAACATATTTTTGGTCGACCTCATCCAGAAGAATTCCTGGAAAGTGGACTTGCCATCGAAAACCCCTTGCAGCACATTTGGCCTTTTTCCAGAATACCGTGGCTTTCTCCCTGCTATGTCCACTCCTATCTAGGCGTTCTTTTGAATGGAACAGTTCTCCGCAATACTGTGGTGTTTGTTCCCTGTTCCCCTCCGCGTACATCGGCGCTGCACGTCATTTCAGATTTTGTTCCAGATTTTAATGAACGGTCCTTTTCATCTGAATTTGCCTGAATTTCATTGTGTGATAAATGGAGTGATAGCACTGCTTTTTAATCGGGCGATTCAAGGGTTTTACTTACAGCCTCCTGTCTCGTAGTTGCTGGAAGAGTCGTACAATGAAGTTTTCATGTTACACAAACACACAAAAAAACTTTTGTGATACCATGGAGCAAAGGCACTGAACCTGAAGCGCAACACGTTTTGGCAAGTAGGCTGGGGAACACAAAGACTCATGTTGCTGCAGCTTCACAGTGAGGTGGCACTAAGTGCTTGGTGGACTTACACAAGGTTTTGTGCTGTCGTTTTGAACATGTTTTTAAAAAACGTTTCCACATCAGCAAAAAGCTGATTAAGCCACGATTGCTCTTCTGTTTCAGGCCGGGCTTTTGGACGTCAAGGAGTAGCAGGCAAACGTGAGATACAGAGCGGGAACAGGCCCTTCGGCCCACCGAATCCGTGCCAACCAGCGATTATCCCGTTCATTAACATTATCCTACATACACTAGGGGACAATTTACAATTTTTAAACCAAAGGCAAATTAACCTACAAACCTGTACTGTACTTCTTTGGAGTGTGGGAGGAGACCGGAGCACCCGGAGAAAACCCACGCAGGTCACGGGGAGAATGTACAAACTCCGTACAGACAGCACTCGTAGTCAGGATTGAACCTGGGTCTCTGGCGCTGTGAGGCAGCAACTCTACCGCTGTGGCACCATGCCGCCCATGCCGCCAAAGACACATCTGTGAGCTTTCTGTTACTTATGCCAAGGGATTTATGGAGCTATGCCGATCTAAGCACACAGCACCGCTGTCAATCTCTAACTTTTATGCCGTGACGATTCGAACGTCATCTTTCCGAACAACATTTCTAAGTGTAGTTTAGTTTATAGATACAGCATGGAGACAGGCCCTTTGGCCCAATAAGCCTTACAGCTCCCAAGACCTGGGTTCCATCCTGACTATTCGGGATTTGTACCTTCTCCCCGCGACCTGCGTGGGTTTTCTTTGGGGGTTCCGGCTTCCTCCTACACTCCAAAGACGTGCAGGCTTGGAGGTTAATTGGCTTCAGTAAAAATTGTAAATTGTCCCGAGTGTGTGTAAGATGGCGTGTATGTTGGCAAGCAATGATCGCTGGTCGGTGTGGACTCGGTGGGCCGAAGGGCCTGTTTTCATGCTGTATCTCTAAACTAAACTAAAAGACTGAAGTAGCTATTTATATATAATTTCAACTGCGCATTTAAAATACAATATATGTAACACTCAGTCACAAAGAGAATTGTAAAGTGAACTTAGACTTATTTGGCAATGGACCTCAGGTAATTAAGTCCACATTCTGTGATCATTATAGTCTATATTTCAGGAACCATTTATTTTTTTCAGTTCAGAATACAATGGCAAGTAACCTAAAACTACATGAAATCCACCACAAATAAAAAACGTGAGGAGATGGCGGAGTTAAAACAAAACAATTACTTGAGAGAAGAATTTGGTTTCATTTATTAAAAAGTGAGCTATATGATACCATCAGGAAATGGTGGAGCTACGCTGCAGATTAGGCAGTCCATGGAAGATGGCTGTGGAGATGAGGAGGAATTTGTTTAGTCAGAGGGTGGTGAATCTGTTGCCACAGAGGGCTGTGGAGGCCAAGTCAGTGGATATTTTCTTGGCAGAGACTAGACAGATTCTTGATTGGTACGGGTGTCAGGGGTCGTGGGGAGAAAGCGGGAGAAGGGGGCTGAGAGGGAAAGATAGATCAGCCATGATTGGATGGTGGAATAGACCTGATGGGCCCAACGGCCTTATTCTGCTCCCAGAACTTATGAACTTATAACGAGAAACAGAGTTAACATTTCAGGTTGATGAAACATATCAGAACTTTGCATGACTTTGATGAAAACTCATCAACCTGAAAGAATGAACTCTTTGCGGATGCTGCCCGACCTGCAATGTATCACCACCATTTTGTGTTTTTATCTTAGATTTCCAGCGTCTGGAGTTTTTGCTTTTTCAATGATAATATCCATCTTGGTACGAGACCACAGTGATAGCAACGATCTTCCACAATGGACGATCCCTAGAGTTTGGCTGAGAAGCACAACTGGAGAAACAGCCGTAGGTACTCGGGGCATCAGGTAAGTCGGGACGTTTTTTCCAGCATGACAAATAAATGTCCACGAGTAAAAAGATAGTCGATAGGAGAAAAATTGCAACATTTAATGCCCCGAGTACCTACAGCTGACATAACGAGCCGCTACGATATATCAGCGGACTCCTACGGACCCGTTACGAACATTCTCCGAGTTTGAATCAAGGGGAAAACTCGGGAGAATTCGTGAGCAGTTCGGGAAAGTGGGACAGGCCCTTTATTGCGCAGCACATATGTAATATTGCACAAACATGAAATGGGATATAGGTGGAAGGGGGAGGTTAGAGGTGGGAGGAGAGGGAAAAGGGGGGTGGAATAGTTTGGGAGATGGGTGCACCAGGATGGAGAACAGGATCGTGAGGGAGATAATGATGGGAGGGGGAGGAGTTACCTAAAAGAGTCAAGGGACCAGTGTGCCTTATTCCGAAACGGAACAATGAAATTCTTGCTAGAATTCCAACAAACGTTGACCCACCGAATCTCCGCAATCTTCTAAGGAAGTAGAAACATTGATGGTCTTTCTTTACGAGTGCATCTATGGTCTACGATACATCTTCGGAGTTACGCACAGCCAGGAATTTGAAGTTTTTGACTCTCTCCAACACCATCCTGTTGATGAAGACAGGTCTGTGGATCCTCGACCCTCCTCTTCCAAAGCCAACAATCAGATCAAGGAAAGAGCGTTCACGTTGCGGCCCTGTTTCCACCGATCTTTCCATCACTACGCACAAGAAGCGACAAGACAGACACCATTGTGTGCAGATGCCGAGAAGGATGTTCAACTCCGGCTGAACAACGTCTAATCTTGTGTGTGGACTCAATAAGAAGTTCCTTGTTTTATTTAAGAAAGAACTGCAGATGATGGAAAAATCGAAGGTAGACAAAAATGCTGGAGAAACTCAGCGGGTGAGGCAGCATCTATGGAGTGAAGGAACAGGTTTACCCGAAACGGCCTCAGAGGGCGGTGGAGGCAGGTTCTCTGGATGCTTTCAAGAGAGAGCTAGATAGGGCTCTTAAAAATAGCGGTCGGTGGATATGGGGAGAAGGCAGGAATGGGGTACTGATAGGGGATGATCAGCCATGATCACATTGAATGGCGGTGCTGGCTCGAAGGGCCAAATGGTCTACTCCTGCACCTATTGCCTATTGTCATCTATTGCTTTGCTCCATAGATGCTGCCTCACCTGCTGAGTTTCTCCAGCATTTTTTGGCCACCTTGGTTTTATTGATATTTCCGTTCAGTTTAGAGAAACAGGCCCTTCATCCCACCGAGTCTGCCCCGACCGGCGATCCCCGCACACTAACTCTATCCAATACACACCAGGGACAGTTTACAATTTTAACAAGCCAATTAACCTACAAACCTGTAGACCAGCATCTGCAGTTCCTTCCTGCACAGTAGACCCTGCGTAGAACTTCCCCAGTTGGTGTGCCGTTAAACTCATGTCCACGCTGTTGTCAAATATTACTGCGCATTTTGCATTATTTTCAGTTGCCCCACCTGCTAACCAAAACAGTTTGATACCAGCAACAAAATTAATTGCAGACATATGTTCAGCATTTCATTTGCTTCTTATTAACAATGAACAGCTGTGACAAATGTTCTTTTGTGTTTCCCCAGTAGGTTAAATGCTCAAAAGGCAAACAAAGATGTATCAAAATACTAGTACTGGCGAACCATGCAATGATCCCGCAAGAATCTGTTTTCTTTGTGTTAATAGTCGGAAAGTCAACAAAATAGCACAATATGAACAAGGATTTCAATCGCTGCTGACATCCTAGATGCTTATAAGGCACATGTGAAAAGCAATGTTTTTATTACTCCTGATGTTTTCACAACTGTCTTTTTATAAAGCATATCAACACAGACATGATATGGAGACATACGGAACTGCAGATTCTTAGTTTAGTTTAGAGATACAGCACAGAAACAGGCCCTTTGGCCCACCGAGGCCACACCAACCAGCGATCTCCATACACTGGCACTATCCTACGCACACTAGGGACAATTTACCAAAACCAATTAACCTACAGACACCTACGTCTTCGGAATGTGGGAGGAAACCGGAGCACCCGGAGAAAGCCCACACAGTCATGGGCAGAACGTGCAAACTCCGTACAGACAGCACCCATAGTCAGGGTCTGTGAGGTAGCAACTCTACTGCTGCGCCACCACGCCGGCCCTGGTTAGCAATCTGATCTGATAGCAAAACAAAGCTTTCCATTGTACCTCAGTACACGTGACAACATTCATCCTAAACCTAAACTGTATCAGCACATTCCCTCCACAGATGCTGCCTGACCCGCTCAGTCCCTCCAGCAGTTTCTTTTAGGTTAGCGACACAACAGAGAAACAGGCCCTTCGGCCCACTGAGTCCACACCGACCATCGGTCACCCCTTCACACCAGTTCTACGTTATCCCACCTTCTCACTCATTTCCTCTATCGACACTCGGGGGCCAATTTACAGAGGGCCAATTAACATACAAAACCCGCACGTCTTTAGGACGTAAGGAGGAATGTGGACCACCTGGAGGAAACCCCACCTGGTCATTGCAGGGAGAAGTTGCCGAGGTCAGCATCCAACCTGGGTCACTGGCTCTGTGAGGCAGCAGTTCTACCAGCTGCGCCCCACTGTGTCGTACAGCATATGTATTGCTAAAAGCCAACTGGCCTTTCTAAAAGGACGGATGCAATGCAGCTACACCAGCTCATGTAGTCTGGTAATCCCAGCCATCGCCCCGGCACGCCAGGTACAAGTGTAACCACCGCAATGTTTTCCACACATTTCCCATAGGAATCGCAATGTGCTTTCCTCATATATCCCCACAATTTCACTCTACCAATGTAATTATTATTTTATACCTTAACATTCTCTCTGTACTTATAAAGTTTACCGCTCACTCGCAGACTAGTGGAAGCTAGAAAGTTATTTTCTTTAACAATCAGTTCAACGTAATGCTGCCCATATTGGAAACTGCAAGCCAGCCAGCCAGGCTTGGGAGGGTTGTTGCAAAATTATATTAACAGGTTCACAATTGTTAAAACATGCCTGGAGATTCAATTACACAGCCAGGTTTTTTTATTTTAAACACAGATTCTCGTAGGGAGAAACCTGGTCAATATCTGCGATCATTTTCATTGCAAATTTTGCGAATTACAGAAAATTCAATTTAACGTAGCAAAAATATACCAAAGTAACCATGAGAATGTCCTTCAAAGTTAAATGTATGTTCATTTTTCTTTTCAAGGTAAACCTTATCATGTATACAAAACGACGGCACAATTTTGTTCAATTTCCATTTTATATTAGAGACAGAGAGTCAATATTTTATATTAAGGGTCATGTTTTTCACTTTATATATTACATGGAGACAACTGTTGCCATTATTCTTAGACTAAATGAGGACTGAGATGAGGAAATACCTTTTCACCCAGAGAGTTGTGAGTCTGTGGAATTCTCTGCCACAGAAGGCAGTGGAGGCAGTCTGGACAACACTGGATGTTTTCAAGAGAGAGTCAGATTTAGCACTTAGGGCTAAAGGAATCAAGGGATATTGGGGGAGAAAACTGGAACGGAATACTGATTTTGGATGATCAGATTGAATGGCGGTGCTGGCTCAAAGGACCAAATGGCCTACTCCTGTACCTATTTTTCTCTGAAGAAGGGTTTCGGCCCAGAAATGTTGCCTATCTCCTTCGCTCCATAGATGCTGCTGCACCCGCTGAGTTTCTCCAGCATTTTTGTGTACCTATTTTTCTCTGTTGCTGTAAATCTTCTACGATCTCTCTTTGATTTAAGAGGTGCACCATGTTGCATTAAAATGGCTTCAGTCTGCTACCTCGCGATGTTCTGCTCAGACAGGAGGAGATGTAATGGGTAACAGTACAATTGACTTAAGATCCTCAATGACTACAGATAGCAACCACTCTTATTTTACTGTGCGGATAACACAAGGATTTCTGCAAATGAGTTTGACCTACTCTGCAGACATGTCGTCAAAACATTCAAAGCTAGTTATCCATTTCACTTTTTTTTTTTTTCTGAAGAGCTTACCTTACAATCGGTTTCTGGGAAAAGGAATTAGCCTTTTGCCCCAGTGAATTCTCCGCACAGCTTTTGCGAATTCCTGTCGGATTTAATGTTTCCATTGGACTGATAACACTGCCCATTGATGTACCAGAGGCTTTCTGGAGCAGTTTGTTATCTGTGTTTGACAATGTTCCTTCAGCTTGGGGTGTTTTTCAAAGGCTGGGATGAAACCCAAAGTCTGATCGAGGAAGAGAACAGGTTATGAGTTAATACTTTCAACAGTGGGAGAGTCTAGGACTAGGGGTCACAGCCTCAGAATTAAAGGACGTTCTTTTAGGAAGGAGATGAGGAGGAATTTCCTTAGTCAGTGGGTAGTGAATCTGTGGAATTCGTTGCCGCACAAGGCTGTGGAAGCAAAGATAGATAGATTCTTCATTCCCAATGTTGGGCGAGTCCAGAACCAGGGGCCACAGTCTTAGAATAAAGGGGAGGTCATTTAAGACTGAGGTGAGAAAAAACGTTTTCACCCAGAGGGTTGTGAATTTATGGAATTCCCTGCCGCAGAGGGCAGTGGAGGCCAAATCACTGGATGGATTTAAGAGAGTTAGATAGAGCTCTAGGGGCTAATGGAGTCAAGAGATATGGGGAGAAGGCAGGCACGGGTTATTGATAGGGGACGATCAGCCATGATCACAATGAATGGCGGTGCTGGCTCGAAGGGCCGAATGGCCTCCTCCTGCACCTATTTTCTATGAATGGGTGTCAGAGGTTATGGGGAGAAGGCAGGAGAATTAGGTTAGGAGGGAAAGAAAGATAAGCCATGATTGAATGGCGGAGTAGACTTGATGGGCCGAATGGCCTAATTCTGCTCCCATCACTTAAGACTAATTTTCATCTTTCTAAACCTTAAATATGCTTCCTGTATCTTTTTCTCCAAATTTACAACCACTCTCATTATCCAAGGATCCCTTACCTTGCCATCCTTGTCCCAGCTAGTCCTGAACTCAGCTGGTGTTTAAACAAGTCTCACAAATGTTAGATATGGACTTGCTCCCAATTTACTTTACTTACTTGCCGAATAGAACCGTAATTATCCCTTCCCCAACTGATTACTTTCCACCAAGCACCAGACTGATCCTTGTTCATAACTATCATGGTGATCGATGGTCAGTGTGGGCCCAAGGGCCTGTTTCCATGTTGTATCTCCAAACTAAAATAAACCAGAGCAGCAGGTCAGTAAGAGGGAGGAACGATGGGAAGGTAAAAAGTTATGACCAGTACGTCCAAGGGGAAGGACAGGCAGTATTTGCACAGTCCAATAAGTGAAGGAATCATACTGGACCTTGTCTTGGCAAACGAGCCTGTATAACTCGTTTTCACCGGCACACAGCCAACAATGGACTATTTCCTTCAACATCGTTCCTTCTACGCATATCTTTCATTCATTTGTTCCACATCTCTCTGCATCCCTGTCTATATCTCTCGTTTCCCTGTCCCCTGACTCTCAGGCTGACGAAGGGTCTCGACCCGAAACGTCACCTATTCCTTTTCTCCAGAGATGCTGTCTGTCCCGCTAAGTTACTCCAGCATTTTGTGTCTATTTCTTGTCAGGAGACTGGTATTGCAGTGGGAGAGGATTTTGCGATTGGTGATTATAATTACTTACATTTTATGATAGTTAAGAACAAGGATTAGTCTGGTGTTTGGTGGGAAGCACTAAGTTGGGGAAGGGTTAATTACAATCATATCAGGCAGATACTAACGAGGGTAAATAGGGAGCAACTGTTATTGGGCAAGTCCACATTTAACATGTGAGAGTTGTTTAAATACCAGCTGATTAGTGTTCAGGACTAGATTGAACAAGGATGGCAAGGTAAGGGATCTTTGGATAATGAGAGTGGCTGTAAATTTGGTGAAAAAGATCCAGGAAGCATATTTAAGGTTTAGAAAGATGAAAATCAGTCTTAAGTGATGGGAGCAGAATTAGGCCATTCAATAGACAATAGGTGCAGGAGTAGGCCATTTGGACCTTCGAGCCAGCACCACCATTCAATGTGATCATGGCTGATCATCCCCAATCAGTACCCCGTTCCTGCCTTCTCCCCATATCCCCTGACTCTGCTATCTTTAAGAGCCCTGTCTAGCTCTCTCTTGAAAGTATCCAGAGAACCGGCCTCCACTGCCCTCTGAGGCAGAGAATTCCACAGACTTACAACTCTCTGTGAGAAAAAGTGTTTCCTTGTCTCCGTTCTAAATGGCTTACCCCTTATTCTGAAACTGTGGCCCCTGGTTCTGGACTCCTCCAACTTCGGGAACATGTTTCCTGCCTCTAGCGTGTCCAAACTCGTAATAATCTTATATGTTTCAATAAGATACCCTCTCATCCTTCTAAACTCCAGAGTGTACAAGCCCAGCAGCTCCATTCTCTCAGCATATGACAGTCCTGCCATCAATCAAGTCTGATCTATCTCTCCCTCCTAGCCCCATTCTCCTGCCTTCTCCCCATATCTCCTGATACCTGTGTTAATCAAGAATCTAACTATCTATCTATGCCTTGGAAAAAAATATATCCATTTTGACTTGGCCTCCACAGCCTTCTGTGGCAAAAAATTAAACAGATTCAGGGCCAGTGAGGAATATTAAGAAAGTAGGAAAGAACTCAAGGAGGTAATATGAAGGGTCAAAAGAATGTTAGGAAATGTCTGGCAAATTGGTTTGTGGAGAATTTCAAGGCACATTCAACGCACCTTAAAACAAAAGGGAGACTTGTGAAAGGGCAGGGGAAAGGACAGATATATGATTGGAGTAAAAAATTGTAGGGTGGCACAGTGGTGCAATGGTAGAGTTGCTGCCTTACAGCACCAGGGACCTGGGTTTGATCCTGACTACGGGTGCTGTCTGTACGGAGTTTGCTCGTTCTCCCGATGACCGCCTAGGTTTTGTCTGTTGCGCTGTTTTGCCACCCTTTTTATTGAGATGACCAAAAGATGTTGAGTAACTGTTCCTTCGTTGTCCCCCCCCATTAAATCTCCAACATGCCCTCGTCTTACCGCCCTCGTCTTACCACCCCCCCCCCCCCCCCCCCCCCCACTGCACCATGACTCTCTAAGCGTATAAAATGTTGTGCTTTTAAAATTATCGCTCAAAGGGGAAAAATAATTTGGCGGCAATTTAAAGCAATACTGGTGTTTCAGTTTTGACAAAGGATTATCAATTGAAAATGGTAACTCTTCTTCATAGAAGCTACCTGGTTTGCTGAGTATTTCTAACACTTTCTGGTTTTTATTTCAGATTTCCAGTGTCTGCGGTATTTTGCAACTGTGAAACAAACTGTTGATGCTGGGGAACTTGTAGATAGAAACAAAGGCAAGAAGGTCGATGATTGAATGAAACCCAAAGATGAAACAGTTGAAGGCAGGAGATGGTCACCATTAATAAGGTCATACGTGGCAGGTGTAGAGAATTAGGCCATGAAGTCCACTCCGCCATTCTATCATGGCTGATCTATCCTTCCCTCCTAACCCCATTCTCCTGTCTTCTCCCCATAGCCTCTGACACCCGTACTAATCAAGAATCTATCTATCTCTGCCTTCAAAGTATCCACTGACTTGGCCTCCACAGCCCTTCTATGGCAAAGAATTCCACAGATTCACCACCCTCCGACTAAAGAAATTCCTCATCTCCTTCCTAAAAGAACGTCCTTTAATTCTGAGGCTGTGACCTCTAGTCCTAGACTCTCCCACTAAGATTAGATGATGGTGAACAAGAATAAGTTTCTTCTTCTTCCTGCATGTGGCGTGCACAGCCTAAAGTTGCAGGACAACTCGTTCTATTTGATTGTGCACGCCGGGTTGATTGCATTCGTCGAAGGTTGCAATCTTCCACCCAAGAATAAGCTTCAATTAATATATTTGATTGCATTATTATTAAATTAAGCATAACATTTATCCCATCGACTGCAATATAGCAATTTGCATAATTGAGAAACAAAATTGACAGTTTAGGATGGCACGGTGGTGCAGCGGTAGAGATACTGACTTTCGGCACCAGAGACCCGGGTTCTCGGTAGGAAGGAACTGCAGGTGCTGGTTTACACCGATGATTTTTTGAACATTTACCGCACGCTGACCTGAATGTATATGTAAAAAAATATTGTTGCATATTTTCACTCTCGCAGAGAAGTTTACTCGAAATTTCAATCAACACCTTTTGATAAGGAATGTCAGCTTGTGGTAAAGATGACATGGGCAGCCTCCATTCAGAAAGGATCAAGTTCCCAGCTTGACAAAATGCCTTGTATCGTATCAATTACCCTAATATTTATTTTACTGTGTTAATCTTTGCAGCTTACAATTGAAATTAAAACTCCACCCAGTCAAAAGTATACATTACTATCGCTTGAAGTGCTTTGGGGAAAGTATAATTTTAGCATGTTGACAGAAAAATAAGTCGGTGTAATTTCTATTTAATTTTTCCATTTACAACAATATTGATGTGGTTTTGATTATGGCGCTGAAGTTATCTGAACATAGATGTGATATGCATATCATTGGAATTGCTGTCAGGAGGCTCTCGACCCGTATCGTCACTCTGCCTGTCCTGCTGAGTTACTCCAGCATTTTGGGTCTATCTTCTATGCCAGGGGTGGGGAACCTGCGGCCTTCTAGGCCATTGAATGCGGCCCTTTGAATGAATCCAAATTTTGTAGAACAAATCCTTTTATTTTTATTAATATGTTTCTCTTTGCCTTTTACTAGTTTTATTTTAATCTTAAAATGAATGCATTTAAAATACCAAAGAGTAAAAGAAGATTCAACAAAATAATCTTATATCTAATTGAAGTTTCTTGGATACGGCCTTATTAGATTACAGCTAACTTAATGCGGCCTAGCAACATGAAAAGGTTCCCCACCCCTGTTCTATGGTGTTAGGATTATTGCTCCTGGTGATCTGGTGGCATGGTGAAAGGCAAATCATTTATTTATACAGGCAGAAGTATCGACAAGACTGCATGTTGTCACCTTGGCACTGGAAATAGTTCCTTTTGGCTCAGACCTTGCTTCTCCATGCCTGCTGCTTCAAACAGAAATGGCAGGATTTACTCCTGATAAAATGGTGTATGGATAAAATGGCGGCATGGTGGCGCAGCGGTTGAGCTGCTGCCCTACAGTGCCAGAGACCCGGCTTCGATCCCCACTACGGGTACGGAGTTTGTACGTTCTCCCCATAACCATGTGGGTTTTCCCCGGGTGCTCCGGTTTCCATCTGCACTCCAAAGACGAGCAGGTTAGTAGGTTAATTGACTTGGGTAATGATTGTAACTCATCCCTAGTGTGTAGGATAGTGCTAGTGTACGGGGATCACTGGTCGGTGCGGACTCTGATCTGAAGGGTCTGTTTCCGCGCTGTATCTCTAAACTGAACTAAACAAAGTTTGAAGGGAGACAAAAATGCTGGAGAAACTCAACGGGTGAGGCAGCATCTATGGAGCGAAGGAATAGGTGATGTTTCGGGTCGAGACCCTTCTTCAGTAAACAAAGTTTGAGACAACTGCGCTCACTTCGTCAGATCGGCCATTTCAAAACCACACATTAGTTTGAGCAATGCACAAAGTATTGGAGGAACTCAGTGGGTCAGGCAACATCTGTGGAGGTAATGGACAGCTGACGTTTTGGGTTGGGACCCTTTTTCTGGTTCAATACCGGAGCTGTTGTTCCGTTACTGAGGAATTCATTCTGAAGAAGGGTCTCGACACAAACCGTCACCCATTCCTTCTCTCCAGACATGCCGCCTGTCCCGCTGAATTACACCAACATTTTGTGTCTGTCTACAGACGAATTGAAATTGGAAGTCGGTCTGAAGAAGGACCTCGACCACAAAATGTTGCGTCTCCGTTTCCCTCCACAGATGCTGACTGTCTTGCTGCGTCCCTCGGTGGGAAATAAATTCAGAATTAAGAAATCAACAACTTTACTACAAATGTATAATTATTGGATATTTTTTTAGGCAGAGACCGATAGATTCTTGATTAGTTTGAGTACCTGGGGCTATGGGGAGAAGGCAGAAGAATGGGGTTTAGTTTTGTTTTTAGTTTAGAGATACAGTGCGGAAACAGGCCCTTCGGCCCACCAATTTCGCACCGACCAGCCATCGCCGCAAATTAACTATCCCACACACACACTAGGGACAATTTACACATACACCAAGCCAATTAACCTGCAAACCTGCACGTCTTTGGAGTGTGGGAGGAAACCGATGATCTCGGAGAAAATCCACGCGGTCACGGGGAGGACGTACAAACTCCGTACAGACAACACCCGTAGTCGGGATCGAACCCGGGTCTCCGGCGCTTCAAGTGCTGTAAGGCAGCTACTCTACTGCTGCGCCACTCCTTGGGAGGGAAAGGTAGATTAGCCATGATTGAATGGCGGAGTAGACTTGATGGGCCGAATGGCCTCATTCTGCACCTATCGCTTAAGAAATGCAAAATAAAAAAGCAACAAATCTGGTAGAACTGAGCAAAATGGAACAATACTTCAGAGAGGTTGATCATCTTATCCAGTGGAAATTGTGAGCAGAAATGCAAGTTCACCATTTTTGTACGCAATATCAGTATTGATTGATATTTAGTAAGTTATATTTATTGAAATTGTGGTGACAAACGGGTCCCCGTGTAAGCATTTGCTTTTTGCATGAGGCTTGGTACAATTATGGTCAAATCACTCTGGCAAAAGAAAGCAGATTGAGGAAAAGTAAATGCTGGTATTTTTCCATCCATGAATTGGATTCAGTTGCGTAGAATCCACAAGAAGATCATTTGCAAATAGAGACTCCTGATCGCTGCATTCTTTCTACTTGAACTCTGGCTAAGTGGACAACAAAGTATTCGATGACTCCTTCCAAAAGAAAAGACTCCTGTTAGAAAAAGTTTTCTATTTTGGAGGTTGAACTTTGTCATGTTATCTTATGACCTCTGGTGATTGTGTTGATAAATAACTTCACTGTACTGTTCTTGATTAGCAAGTACTGGGAAGAAATTTCATTGGGGGGAAAAAAATCTCGCTTCCACTATTTTTAGGAGACGTTTCGTGCCAAATGCATAAGAGGCAAGTCAAGATCCCCGTCACCTGTTCTATTATGCTCGTGAACACCTGTCTGCGGCAGTCTTAGTGGATAATAACTTTACTCTGTGCTCTTGGGGGGGAAAAATACATTTCTTTGGATTGGGTATCAAGTATTTGGAAGCACTTTGCCAACTATTATAAGACTCTCGAGGAAAATATTGAATCAAGGAGTTGTTTGTTTCAATAAGTGATGGGTCACAAATGAGTGAGCATTATCGTGTCCACTGATGATGCTGCTTTGGGTTGAGATGTAAATATATTAATCCTAAAGTGTCGTACCACTGCAAAATGCTCTCTGGATGCGGGGATAAGAATCGTGCACAGTGGAGACAGCCCAACTTGCCCACGCCGATCAACATGCCCCATCTACAGTCGTCACGCCTGCCTGCGTTCGGCCTGTAACTTTCTAAACCTATCCTATCCATGTACCTTCCCACATGTGTTTATAACATTGTGATAGTCCCCGCCTCAACTACCACCATATACTTACCACCCTTTTGTTTTTCAAAGTTCAGAGGTTATAAGCACAGAATTAGGCCATTTGGCCCATCTAGTCTACTCTGCTGTACAATCATGGCTGAATCTATCTTTCCTTCACAATCCCACCTTCTCCCCATAACCCCAGGCACCCGTACGAATCAAGATTCTGTCAATCTCCACCTCATTTAAAAAAAAAAAAAAAAAAAAATATCCATTGACTTGGCCTCCACAGCCATCTGTGTCAATGAATTCCACAGATTCACCACCCTCTGACCAAAGAAATTCCTCCTCATCTCCACACTAAAGGTACAGCTTCTTATTCTGAGGCTACGGCCTCCGATCCTAGACTCTCCCACTAGCGGAAACATCCTTTCCAAATTCACTCTGTCCGGGCCAAAATCCCCCTCGGGTTCCTATTAAATCTTCCCCCCCCCCCCCCACCCCCCTCACCTTAAACCTATGTCCTCTGGTTCTTGATTAAACCTTTGGTTCTTGTCAGATAAACAGTCAAAAAAATCCTAATCTTAGAATGGAAATGAAATAGAAATAAATGAATTTCCATCAATAATTCTCTGGAGAGATGGAATGGCAAGCGCTGTAAGGCAGCAACTGCTGCACCACTGTGGCCCGATGTTGTACTGTGATAAAGAAGTTTACTGCATTGAAAAATATATTATGGTAAAGAAGACATGTGGTTTGTTTGCTTTCAAAGGTTGAGGCATTTAGTACAAGGGTCAGGATGTCAGGCTGCAGCATTAGCGGACTTCGGTTAGGCCGCACTTGGGGCATCACTTGCAATGCTGGTTGCCCGATGTGGGAGAGAAGTATTATTTTTTTTACCAGAGGTTGGTGAGAGCCATGAACGCGTTGCCAGGCATGGTGGGTTTTATTTTAGAGTTACAGCGCGGAAACAGGCCCCTGTGTCAGCTGAGACCAGAGTTCCCCGCACACTGACACTATCCTGCATACACTGCTTGACACAATTTTTAAATTGGAGACAATTTACATTTACACCAAGCCAATTAACCTACAAACCTGTACGTCTTCGGAGTGCGGGAGGAAACCAGCGAAAACCCATGCAGGTCACTGGGAGAACGTGCAAACTCTGTACAGACAGCACCCGTAGTCGGGATCGAACCTGGGTCTCTGGCGCTGTGAGGCAGTAACTCCACCACACTGCCGCCCTTGAGGCAGGTACGATAACTGCATTTGAGAGAATTTTGGACAGGCAGTGGAAGGGTATGGATTATGTGCAAGCAGATAAGAGCTGAACTTGCCATCATGCTCAGCACAGACATTGTGGGCCGAATGGCCTGTTCGGGTGCTGTACTGTTCTCTGTTCTGATATCTGTGTTTCCTCTGGCTGTATGTAACACTAAATTAATTCATATTTGCATTTTGAAGGCAGCATGTGTTTTTCATATGGGGTTTTTTTTTGGGGGGGGGGGGGGAATCTGGATCTTGACACGTCTACCAGATGCTTTAGCATTATGCAACCTCCAGTGTATGCTGCTAGAATGCACACACTCTGTTCAATGTGCTGTTTGTGGCGATCCCCAAACATGCTGTGGTCAAAGCTAACCATGATTCAGACACGTTGTGAGTGAACTGAACCCACTCGGGCATTTTATGCTGACTCAGTCCATGGGATCTCCAGAAAAGTTCAAACACTGCAGTTCATATCTGTGTCTTCATATCTTGCTTTCCCTCTCTCTCTCCATCCCTCTCCATCCCAGTTCTCCGACTAGTTTCACTGTCCTCCTGATGAGGTTTTCCTGATTGTATTCCTCGTTGTCACCTTCCCCTCAGCCGACAATGATCCATTTTCCTTGATCTTCTTCCCGTCTCCCCTTTGATCTCTCATTTTCACTCCTTGCCCTTCCATATCTCTGTCTCCCTCCCCCCCCTGACTCTCAGTCTGAAGAAGGGTCACGACCCGAAACATCACCCATTCCTTCCATCCAGAGACGCTGCCTGTCCCGCAGAGTTACTCCAGCATTTTGTGTCCATCTTCGGTGCATGACCAGCATTTGCAGTTCCTTCTACACATAGTAAGCAGATGAATGCAGAACAGAAAGTGCTGGAGTAACTCGGGGCTCCAAGCATCTCTGGAAGACATGGATGGGTGACAATATGGGTCGGGAACGTTCTTTAATCCTGACCTGAAACATCAACTGTACATGTCCTCCAGAGATGCTGCCTGACCAGCTGAGTACCTCCTGCACTTTGTGTTCAATGCAAGATTCCACCACCTGCAGTTCCTTGTGTCACTAGCTTGTGTCACTAGACAGTCACATATATTTTCATGTGCTTCAGTTCAGGGTGAATGTACAACGTTTATAAGCTGTAGCCACAGAACAAGGCCATTCTGTTTTTCTCAGTTCTATCAGATTAATTGCTTTTTATTTTGCATTTCTTAAGTGATAGGAGCAGAATTAGGCCATTCAGCCCATCCAGTCTACTCCGCCATTCAATCATGGCTAATCTATCTCGCCCTCCTAGCCCCGGATGAGGCAGCACCTCTGCTGCAAAAGAATAGGTGATGTTTTTCAGGTCGGAACCCTTCTTCACACCCGAAACGTCACCTATTGTTTTTCTCCAGAGATGCTGCTGAGTTACTCCAACCTTTTGTGTCTTATCTTCGGTATCATAAGGTCATAAATAATAGAAGTGGAATTAGGCCATTCGGCCCCTCAAGTCTACTCCGCCATTCAATAATGGCTGATCTATCTCTCCCTGCTAACCCCATTCTCCTGCCTTCTCCCCATAACCTCTGACACCCGAGCTAATCAAGAATCTATCTATCTCTGACTTAGAAGATTGAGGGGGGGATCTTATAGAAACTTACAAAATTCTTAAGGGTTAGATGCAGGAAGATTATTCCCGATGTTGGGGAAGTCCAGAACTAGGGGCCACAGTTTAAGGATAAGAAATCTTTTAGGACTGAGATGAGAAAATCATTTTTTAAACAGAGAGTGGTGAATCTGTGGAATTATCTGCCACAGAAGGTAGTTAAGGCCAGTTAATTGGCTATATTTAAGAGTGAGTTAGATGTGGCCCTTGTGGATAAAGGGATCAGGGGATATGGAGAGAAGGCAGGGATGGGATACTGAGTTGGATGATCAGCCATGATCATATTGAATGGTGGTGCAGGCTCGAAGGGCCGAATGGCCTACTCCTGCACCTATTTTCTATGTTAAAAATAGCCACTGACTTGGCCACCACAGCCGTCTGTGACAAAGAATTCCACAGATTCACCGCCCTCTGACTAAAGAAATTTCTCCTCATCACCTCATCTCCAAGCAGCAGCCCAGGGTCGGAGACCCAGCCCAGCGTTGGAGATGTCGCTGATGTTGCCCAATATAAAGCGGAGACTCTGATCGCAGCGGAGGAGAACGACCAGCGACATGCGCCCGCTGTTCTTTACCAGGATAACTGCATGGCTATGGGGCATGTTGTGCGGAGGAGGCAGGTTAATGTGTCTGGAAATGAACAGCGTATAATGACATTATATCGGTGCTTTCGAAGCATGCCAAGCGACACAGCCAGTAATACTTGTTTCACAGCTGGATTCGCAAAGCTTGACCAAGGAGATCAGCTTGAGCTCCTGTTACCAGCCCGTCCCAATGCTCAAATATCCATGGGGAGGGATTCAAGGCTGATCTATCTTTCCCTCAAAACCCCATTCTCCTGCCTTCTCCCCATAGCCTCCGACACCCGTACTAATCAAGAATCTATCCATCTATGCCTTGAAAATATCCGTGGCAATGAATTGCATAGATTCACTATGTTCTATGTTCAAAGAAACACTGAGGGTGACCTCATTGGGAGTGTGGTTCCATTATTTTGATATTTACCATTGTCAAATAATTTATCTTGGAATCAATCTGTTGGTTTTTCAGCAGGTGGTTCCTGACTTATTAACCATGAAGATTCATGTTCAAGTCTGGCACCGTCTCAAACACACACCATTACATAAACCCAACATTTATTGACTTGCTTGGAAAGACATTTTCAGTTTAGTTGAGAGATACAGCGTGGAAACAGGCCCATCGAGGCCTAACCGACCAGCGATCGCCCATACAGCCGTTCGATCCTACAGCTAGTGACAATTTATAGAAGCCAATTAATCTACAATCGGACCCATCAGTTTGAAGAAGGGTTTCAGCCCGAAACGTCGCCTATTTCCTTCGCTCCATAGATGCTGCCTCACCCGCTGAGTTTCTCCAGCATTTTTGTCAACCTACAAACCTGCACTTCTTTCGAGTGTCGGAGGAAACCAGAACACACAGGGAGAACGTGCAAACTCCGGATACTAAAATGCACAATATATCAGTGCATTGTCTTCTGTCTGAAATTCAGGTTCTGTTACATTCAAGGATTATGTCCCTGGTGCTCAATAGAACAATGTTCCACACAGGTGGATGTGTAGCTGTACGTTCTATTTCTAAAATCACATATAATTGAACTGCCAACTGGTCTCCTAATTCTGGATTTGGGCCATTTGGCAGCTTATATAGTCACCGAAATGCCACAAATGCTTCAATGACTTGGAGATTCATACAACACGGAAACGGGCCCCCCGGCCCAACATGCCCACACCGGCCAACATGTCCTAGTTGCACTAATCCCACCTCACTGCATTCAGTCCATACCCCTCCAAACCTGTCCTATCCATGTACCTGTCTAAAGGGGCTGTCCCACTGTACGAGCTAATTCAAGAGCTCTCCCGAGTATTAAAAAAAAAAATCAAACTCGTGGTAAGCACGTAAAATGTACGTAGCGGCTATGTCGGAGCCCGGGACGGCTCGTAACGCTAACGGCAGGTACTCGGGAAACGAGGTAAGCTCGTGAAGACTCGTGAAGATTTTTCAATAAGTTGAAAAATGTCCACGAGAGCCCAGAGTACCTACGAGCGGCTATTACCGTAATTCTCTGAGTTCGAATCGGAGGAAACTCGGGAGAACTGTTGAATTAGCTCGTACAGTGGGACAGCCCCATAAGTGTTTCTTAAAGTGGGATAGTCCCAGCCTCAACTACCTTCTCTGGCAGCTTGTTCCACACACCCACCGCCCTTAGTGTGGAAAACAATGACCTATCAGATTCCTCAAAAATCTTTATCCCTTTCACCTTAAACCAACGTCCTCTGGTCCTCGATTCACCTACTCTGGGCAAGAGACTCTGTGCATCTACCCGATCTATTCCTCTCATGATTTGTATACATTAGTTGCTTAATGCCTCTGCACCTAAGCTGTAGATAACCTTTTGCTGTTGTTACCCAGATTGTCTACAACTTCAGGCTATTTTGTTATTTTCCTTAATTGCATTTACACTCGCATATTTGTGCAACTTGAGTGTTCCCGGCCTATTAATTTATGACATTTGCTTGGATCACGAATCAGCCGCAGATGAGATATTCAAGGAACTCGGGTTTCCAAAATCTAATAAAAAGCAAGTATGTCCTCGATTGAGCTAATGGGGGCTGGTTAAACCACAAGAATACCTGGGCTATGCTGGGGAGCTCAGTCTTGTTCGATCCTCTGTGGCTTACGGTTGAATCTTACTTTTCTGTAAGCCTGGTTTTTATTATCCTTGTAATTAATTTGCAGGAAGGAGGTAAAATTGCTGATGCAAGCAGAGTGTTTGTCACTTATTTAATGTGCCTATGGATGGTTAATTAGCAATGGGGCGTAGTTCTGAGGACAATTGCAGCATTTTGGTGACCAGGTATCTTGCCACTAGGCCCGAATCCGAAAATTCAGAGTCCGAGCATCAAGGGGCGGGGTGGAGAAAGGACCTCCAGACAAGTTTGATCCTGAACTCATCCCTTCCGTAGGGAGGATAAACACAAAAAGCTGGAGTAAGTCTGTGGGACAGGCAGCATCTCTGGGAGAGAAGGAATGGGTGACGTTTCAGGTCGAGACCCTTCCATGAGGGATCTAGATGCAAAAAAAGTTAAGATAGAAACATAGAATATAGGTGCAGGAGGAGGCCATTTGGCCCTTCGAGCCAGCACCGCCATCCATTGTGTTAATGGCTGATCATCCACAATCAGTAACCCGTGCCTGCTTTCTCCCCATACCCCTTGATTCCGCTAGCCCATAGAGTTCTATATAACTCTCTTTTAAATTCCTCTACTGCTTTCTGTGGCAGAAAATTCCACAAATTCACAACTCTCTGGGTGAAAAAGTTTTTTTTCTCTACTCAGTTTTAAATGGCCTCCCCTTTATTCTTGGACTGTGGCCCCTGGTTCTGGACTCCCCCAACATTGGGAACATTTTTCCTGCATCTAGCTTGTCCAGTCCTTTTATAATTTTATACGTTTTTATAAGATCTCCTCTCATCCTTCTAAATTCCAGTGAATACAAGCCCAGTCTTTCCAATCTTTCCTCGCATGACAGTCCCGCCATCCCGGGGATTAACCTTGTGAACCTACACTGCACTGCCTCAATAGCAAGGATGTCCTTCCTCAAATCAGTTGTGAGAGTGCGGTTGGTATAGTCCGTACAGACAGCACCCGAGGACAGGATCGAACCCGGGTCTCTGACACTGTAAGGCAGCAATTCTACCGCTGCGCCACCGTGCTGCTCCTGTGTCTCCTATCTCCTGGTGTCCAGAATCTTTACTCTTCACAACCTCTAGTTTGCGATAGGAATAGTAAGAAAGGCAATTGTGCCCTCTGTCTATTATTAAAAATTCAAATTTAGAAGAACTAAATGTTGGGGCAAGCATGTACCTTTCACAGTCACATTCCTGTTGAATAGATATTTTGCAGTTCCAATTAAGTGCCAGTGGTGGACACAAAGTGCTGGAGTAACGCATTGGGTCAGGCAGCGACTCTGGAGAAAAAGGATGGGTGACATTTCGGGTTGAGACCCTTCTTCAGACCAAGTACCAGCGGAACACGGCAAGGGACTGTCCATACAGACAGCACCTGCGGTCAGGATCGAACCCGGGTCTCTGGCGCTGTAAGGCATCAACTCTACCGCTGTGCCACCCTGCTGCCCTATTCTTGATGGTATTGGTGGGTATTTGTTACGCTATTCAAGGGAATCCTGGTTTCTTCTGAGATAAAACATTTGATAACGGCTCCTCTTCTGATGGTTAGAATTTCTCAACTCCCTGATTTCCTAATCTTGCTTCCTTATCGCCCAGTACGTCGGATAATCGAGGCCAACTGGGCAATAGTGAATTGTGAATTCACACGTTGAATGTAAATTTATCTGATGCTCTGACTAGCCTGGGTGGGTTTTCACTAAGCCACATTGTCACCTTCTCTACACATCAAGGACCAACTCAATATTGGGGGAAAAAAGGAAGAAATTCCTCTGATCTATTTTGTAATGCCTAATATTGGCACGGTTATTTTGTGGTACAATTTGTCGACACAAATGTATCAGTCTCTTCTTCTTCATGCATATGGCGTGCACAGCCTAAAGTTGTAAGACAACTTGTTGTGTTTGATCTTCTGTTTGTGCACGCCAGGTTGATTGCATTCGTCGAAACAGGGCGGACCACGTGAAGGTTGCAATCTCCCGCCACAATGTATCAGTGAATTGACTGGAAGATGAAATTGTATCGTAGCATTTACAATAGGCAGCCCGATGGCGTTTTGTTTGAGCAACTTGCTCACAGCGCCAGAGATCCGGGTTCAATCCTGACCACGGGTGCTGTCCATACGGAGTTTGTACGTCCTCCCCGTGACCTGCGTCAGTTTTCCCCGGTTTCCTCCCACACTCCAAAGACGTGCCGGTTTGTAGGCTAATTGGCTTGGTGTGAAAATGTAAAATTGTCCCTAGTGTGTGTTTGTAGGGTGGTGCAAGTGTGTGGGGGATCGCTGGTCGGCGCGGACTCGGGGGGGGGGGGGGGGGGGGGGGGCCGAGGGGCACGTTTCCGCGCTGTATCTCTAAACTTCGCTACATCTCTCTGATACGACTATCCACTCTTATGTAAAGCATCCACAAATTATGCTGAGCTCTATAGCCTGACTGCATAGTTTAAGAATTCTGTACAACAGCTGTAAAAGTTTAAAATGAGACTGGTCATTTGGTTTTATTTTACCACAATGTAGCTTTAGGCAATCCCCATGGTGCAGAGGGTTTTTCTGCAGTCTATTGAACTTCCTGCCATTTCTGTGCATCCTATTTAGAACTTTACCATGAGAGACACCAGCCACAACATCTGTGTATCTAACTTCAAAGTGTTTTAGCAGTTTATTCTATTTCAAACAAACATATCTGTTGGAATGTGGACAAAAGGCTCGACATCTTGTGTTTCTGAGGGAATGATGTCAGGGGCACTAATTTTCCTGGATTGCGAATCTTGTGGATTCTACTTCTGAAACTCCACTCAAAGCTGTCTTGAGTTCTATCATTCTAGCTCTGCGCCCCCTCCAAATGGCAGAAGTGGGGTTGCACGCGCCCCTTTGTAAGGTTCTCTTGTAGGACAGTACAGCACCAGAACAGGCCCTTCGGCCCCGCAATGTCCATGCCGAACATGATGCCAAGATCATCTCTGATCTAAGATAGACACAAAATGCTGGAGTAACTCAGCGGGTCAGGCAGCATCTCTGGAGAAAAGGAATAGGTGACGTTTCAAATCGAGACCCTTCTTCAGCCTAAAGAAAGGTCTCGACTTGAAACGTCACCTATTCCTTTTCCCCGGAGATGCTGCCTGTCCTAATAGACAATTGGGCCATTTGGCCATTTGGCCCTTCAAGCCAGCACCGCCATTCAATGTGATCATGGCTGATCATCCCCAATCAGTACCCCGTTCCTGCCTTCTTCCCATATCCCCTGACTCCACTATTTTTAAGAGCCCTATCTAGCTCTCTCTTGAAAGCATCCATAGAACCTGCCTCCACTGCCCTCTGAGGCAGAGAATTCCACAGATTCGCCATTCTTTGTGAGAAAAAGTGTTTCCTCGTCTCCGTTCTAAATGGCTTACTCCTTATTCTTAAACTGTAACCCTGGGTCCCGCTGAGTTACTCCAGTATTTTGTGTATTTTCGGTACAAACCAGCCTCTGCAGTTCCTTGTACATTATGTCCATACCCACTACATCCATCGCTTTAGGGAATTTGAATAAGTTGTATGAGGGGAGGGGGTGGCACGGTGGCGCAGCGGTAGAGTTGCTGCCTCACAGCGCCAGAGACCCGGGTTCGATCCTGACTCTGGGTGCTGTCTGTGTGGAGATTGTACGTTCTCCCCGTGGCCGCGTGGGTTTTCTCCGGGTGCTCCAGTTACCTCCCACACTCCAAAGACGTACAGGTTGATTTGCCGCTGTAAACAGCCCCTCCTGTGTAGAATCCGTGCCGCCCTTTAGAACTTGCTCAGTTTGGAGATGAGGGAAATAAAATCATTGGGTTCTGTTCTAGTGTATCTGACATCTAACACATCCTGGGATGGCAGGACTTTCATATGAAGAAAGACTGGATAGACTCGGCTTGTACTCGCTAGAATTTAGAAGATTGAGGGGGGGATCTTATAGAAACTTACAAAATTCTAAGGGGTTGGACAGGCTAGATGCAGGAAAATTGTTCCTGATGTTGGGGAAGTCCAGAACAAGGGGTCACAGTTTAAGGATAAGGGGGACGTTTTCTAGGGCGGAGATGAGAAAAACATTTTTCACACAGATAGCAGTGAAAATGTGGAATTCTCTGCCACAGAAGGTAGTTGAGGCCAGTTCATTGGCTATATTTAAGAGGGAGTTAGATGTGGGCCTTGTGGCTAAAGGGAGCAGGGGGTATGGAGGGAAGGATGAGTTGGATGATCAGCCACGATCATATTGAATGGCGGTGCAGGCTCGAAGGGACGAATGGCCTACTCCTGCACTTATTTTCTATGTTTCTATGAGAATGATTCAATGGATATTTACGTTCACATATGCAATGAAACATTACACAGTGAAATTAATTTTGCACGAAATAATGGCGGAGCTGCCATGTGTGACACCATTTTATCGAGCTCAGTTCGGTTCTGTACTTGTAAATCCATTCACACGTGGGATTGCTCGCATACTGTAGCCAAGGCATTGGCCATGATGCCCTCGCAGTGCAACAGCCCACCAATCCTGTTTCCACGCTGTATCTCTAAACTAAACTAGTTGTGATGTTTTTAATTTCTTATAATATCTGAAGCAATTAGTTTATATCACCGCCGGAGGACAATTAGCAGCTGTTTTGAGGTTAAAATCATGATTTAATTCGGCTGTCTTGAACATATTGAATAAGTAACTTGTTGTCTTTTCAAAATTGAATTCTGGTGAATAATAGACATCTTTGAAAAAACGTATTTGAATAATTCAATCATTTTGTTGCAGGAAGAATCGACTTAAATGAAAATTTCTGTCATTGTTATGAACTGAAATATGATCTGCTGCGTACAAAATATATGGAGATTGCTTTAGTTTGAGCTTTTAATGCGCTTGTTGGAATTTATCAATAATTTTCAATGGGAAATATAATATACATGTATTACCCTTTTAAATAGCAACTTGAATGAGTTTATTCTCATTGTGATTGAGTAATATTTTATGATATTATGCAGATGGAGGCCATTTAGCTCATCATGCTTGTGCAAGCCCTTTAAATAGCTCTCCAATTAGTCTATTATTCCTGAAATAGACACAAAATGCTGGAGTAACTCAGCGGGGCAGGCAGTATCTCTGGGTAGAAGGAATGGGTGACTTTTCGGGTGACCCAAAAAGTCACCCATTCCTTCTACCCAGAGATGCTGCCTGTCCCGCTGAGTTACTCCAGCATTTTGTGTCTATCTTCAGTGTTAACCAGCATCTGCAGTTCCTTCTTACCTATAAGGTACATCCTTTTATTCTGTGGCTGTGCCCTCTGGTCCTAGACTCTCCCACTAGACGAAACATCCTCTCCACATCCACTGGATCCAGACCTTTCACTATTCGATAAGTTTCAATGAGGTTCCCCACCCCCTCGTCCTATCCCCACAGTTCATTAATCCTGCTTTTTTTCCCCTAAAGCACTGCAGATATTTCATTTTCAAGTAGGCATCTAATTTCCTCTTGAAATTTAGTATGGAACCTGCTCTCAAAAAGTTAAAGTGGAACCTCATCCATATCTTTTTTAGCCCCAAATTTCACCTTGTGACCAAAAGGGATTAAGTTGCGGGTTCTAACTGGATGTTTAGTTCAGAGACGCAGTGAAGATACAGGCCCTTTGGCCCACCGAGTCCGCGCCGACCAGCGATCCATGCTCTCTCGCTCTCTCTCTCTCTCTCTCTCGCGCTCTCTCTCGCGCTCTCTCTCGCGCTCTCTCTCGCGCTCTCTCTCGCGCTCTCTCTCGCGCTCTCTCTCGCGCTCTCTCTCGCGCTCTCTCTCGCGCTCTCTCTCGCGCTCTCTCTCGCTCTCTCTCTCGCTCTCTCTCGCTCTCGCTCGCTCTCTCTCGCTCTCTCTCGCTCTCGCTCGCTCTCTCTCGCTCTCTCTCGCTCTCTCTCTCTCGGAAGCCAAATAGCCTCTACAAACCTATACGTTTTCGAAGTGTGGGAGGAAACCGGAGCACCTGGAGAAAATTCACACAGGTCACAGGGAGTTGGTACAAACACTGTACAGACATCACCTGTAGTCAGGATCGAACCCACGTGACTGGAGCTGTAAGGCAGCAACTCTACCGCTGCGCCACACTGCTGCTGAGTTCACTGGGGGAAACAATGCACATCATATCTCGTATCATTGTTGAGTAAAAAATAATGTGTCTAGAAAGATTCTGGATGATTTTGATAATACTGTCGGGTGAATTTCAATAATGGGAAGGAATGCATGAACCAGAGATTGTTCTAGCAAAGGCATTTAATGTCATCAGGTGTTCATTATATGGTCTAGGATTTCATAAGTTGCTACAAATGTGAATGAGCAGCATGGCTTTGAGGGAAGACTGAGTAACTGAGACCTGAGGGAAGATATGACTCTTCAAGTTAAGAATAGCAAAATTAATAGCACCAAGACCGCGAAGGATTTCTAAATAAGAGTGGGGCCACGAGAGACTGCAGATGCCGGTGTTTTGGTTTAGTTTGGTCTGGGGATTACAGCGTGGAAAGTGATACATCGGGTCTGTGCCGCCCAGCGATCGCCCGCCAACTAGTTCTATCCTCTACACTGGGGGCAAGTTGCAGGAGCCGAATAACCTACTAACCTGCACGTCTTTGGAGTGCGGGAGGAAACCCATGCGGTCTCGGGGATGAACGTGCAGACTCCGCACAGACAGCTCCCGTTGTCAGGATGGAGCCCGGGTCTCTGACGCTGTAAGGCAGCAACTCTGCAGCTGCGCCGCCTAATCTGAAGCAAAAAACAAACTGCTGGAGGATCTATATATTCTGTTTAGGAAGTCCGTTATTCTTATTGCTCATTGAAAGGTTAAAGGGCCTGTCCCACTTGGCCGTCACTTGCACGTCACGCAGAGAGCGCGCGAAGATTTTGTACATCACAAAATCCTGCGACGCCGCACGTCACTGCCTATGTCACCACGCACCATGCTCGCGTAATGCGCGCCATGCATGCGTCATGTGCATGTCACAACGCGCGCGTCGTGGCGCGTAAATGATGGCGCATAAATTACGCGCCAAGTGGGACAGGCCCTTAAGCGCATGGCATTCAGTCTGAGGTAGAGTCCGGGGCCAAAGCATCACCTATTGATGTCCTCCAGAACCTGACCCACTGAGTTACTCCAACACTTTCTGTCTTTTTTTGTTGTTAACCAGGATCCAACTTCTGCCATCAGGCCGCCGATATAAAGTCCCCCTATCCAAGAAAAACATCCACAAAAACTCACTCATACCCATTGCCATAAACAGCTTAAATAAAAAATGAACAAGGGACAAATTAACCCTGACGCACTGTCACTTTACACGTATCCACAACTTTTATCTTGTCTATTTTTATAGTTTCTAATCTTTATACTTGCTTTTAAGATCTATACACACTGTGTGTGCTCGCAGAAATCTGTGTTGTATGACTGCTTATCAGTACATTGTCCTGGTTGTATGTGGAGCCACGTCAAAGAAGATTTTCTGTTACGACAGACAATAAAGTTTTCTGAATCTGAATCTGCAGTTCCTTTTGTCTCCAATCAGCTGGAGGGGCTCGGCAGGTAAAGCAACACCTGTGGAGGTAAAGGGATGGCCGATGATTCGGGTTGTGACTCTGTATCTGTACAACCTAGAGTGCAGATGGGAAGTTGGCCCGTGTAAAGAGGGGGAGGTGGGATAGGGACTGGTGGTGGTGATGGATGGAACCAGGTGAGCTGGGAGATGATGGGGAGGTGGAGCGAGGGTGGGGAAGGGGGAGATAGACACAGAATCCTGGCGTAACCCACACAGGTCACGGGGAGAACGTACAAACTCCGTACAGATAAGCACCCGAAGTCGGGATCGGACCCAGGACTCCGGCGCTGCTTTCGCTTCAAGGCAGCAACTCTAGCGCTGAGCCACCGTGACCGTGAATGTCACCATTTTGCCTGACAACCACCACCCCTGGCAGCTCATTCCAGGCATTCACCACTCTCTGTTTAAAAAAAAAAAAAGAAAAAACCTAACCTGTTTTGAACTTTGCCCCCCTTACCTTAAAGCTATGAATCTAGAAAATGATTAACTTGGCTTTAAATCAGTTAAGAGACCGTGTCTTCACAGGTCACCAAAATGGAGAGTGTCGAAGGTTCACCGCCCTCAAAATGGAGGCAATTCTCGTCTCAGTTCCATTTTTTGTGAACCTGGTTTGTGACTTTACATCCAAGAGGAACATCACCTCTGCATCCACCCTCTTGTTGCCTTTAAGCAATTTTGTAAACTTCAAAGGAGATCATTTCTCATTCTTCTAAACTCGCCTTCCCTCTCAGAACCGTTACCACAGGATTCTGTCTTCACCATGGTATGCTACATCAGCCTTTGTCTGAAGAAGGGTTTTGGCCCGAAACGTTGCCTATTTCCTTTGCTCCATAGATGCTGCTGCACCCGCTGAGTTTCTCCAGCATTTTTGTGTACCTTTGGCCTTTGTTAACTGCTGCTTTATCATCTGAAGGTCAGAGTCGGGCTTGCACTCATTCTCAGAAACTTTGACTCAACAACTTATGACCTGTAGATGCAAAGAACTGCAGATGCACCAAGCAAATAAAGATGTTCCCAAACCGGAAACCCTGGATGAACAAGGAGGTTCAGGATCTACTAAGGGCACGCAACAATGCCTTTAAATCCAGGGACACTTCTGCTTACAGTGCGGCCAGGTCGAACCTGAACAGAGGCATAAAAAAGGCCAAAGTCATCCACAGGCAAAGGGTAGAAGACCACTTCAATACCGCGGACACCAGAAGCATGTGGCAGGGTGTCAGGGACATCACTGACTACAAGAGCAGCCCCGCCTGCCCCCACGGTGATATCACACTGGCCAACGAACTAAACACCTTCTTTGCCCGGTTCGATACTGGCAACACCACCAGGTGTGGAATAACCCCGGCCATAGCGGAGGGACAGGCCCTAACACTGAGCACTCAGGAGGTACAGTGCGCTCTGCGTAGGATCAATCCACGCAAGGCTGCAGGCCCGGATGGTGTACAGGGAAGAGTATTAAAGGACTGTGCTGGACAGCTGGCGGAGGTATTCACGAGAATCTTCAATCTCTCTCTATCTCTGGCAACGGTCCCCAAGTGCCTGAAAACAGCCACCATAGTGCCGGTGCCGAAAAAGTCCAAAATCACCAACCTCAACGACTACCGGCCGGTTGCCCTGACTCCAATCCCCATGAAGTGCTTCGAAAGGCTGGTCCTCTCCCATATTAAATCCAGCATCCCTGCCTCACTGGACTCCCATCAATTTGCATACAGGGCAAATAGATCGACAGAGGATGCCATCTCTCTGGCCCTTCACACTGTCCTGACTCACCTGGACAGACAGGGCACGTATGTGAGGATGCTCTTCATTGACTATAGCTCTGCATTCAATACGGTCATCCCCACCAAGCTCACCACCAAACTCCACCAGCTAGGCCTCAGCTCACCGATATGCGCTTGGATCCTGAACTTTCTCACGGAGCGACCGCAGGCAGTGAGACTGGGCCCGCACCTGTCCTCCACCATCACCCTGAGCACCGGCACACCACAGGGTTGTGTACTAAGCCCCATGCTCTATTCCCTCTTCACTCACGACTGTGTCCCTGCATTCGACACCAACACCATCGTGAAGTTTGCAGACGACACAACAGTGATTGGGCTGATCACCAACGGTGATGAAACAAAATACAGAGCGGAGGTGCAGAACCTGGCGGACTGGTGCGCCAATAACAACTTGGCACTAAACACCTCCAAGACCAAGGAGCTGATTATTGACTTCAGGAGGTCCCATTCTGGAGAATACGCCCCAATCTCCATTTATGGGGAAAGTGTGGAGAGAGTGTCCAGCTTTAAGTTTCTGGGCACTCACATTTCAGAAGACCTCACATGGTCCACAAACACCGCCGCGCTGGTCAAGAAGGCACAGCAACGACTGTTCTTCCTGAGGACATTAAAAAAGACTGGTCTGCCCCAACAGCTGCTGACAACGTTCTACCGCTGCACCACAGAGAGCATACTAACGTATGGCATCTCTGTGTGGTATCTCAGCTGCACGGAGGCGGAGAGGAGAGCTCTTCAGCGCGTCGTCAACAGAGCGCAGAGGATCATCGGGACAGAGCTACCAGCCTTGGAGGGCATCTACCACACGCGGTGCCTCAGGAAGGCCCTCAGCATCCATAAGGACTCATCACACCCCTGCCACGGTCTGTTTCAACTACTTCCCTCCGGCAGACGTTACAAGGCCTTCTACGCCCGAACCTCTAGACTCAGGAACAGTTTTATCCCAAGAGCTATAGCGGCTCTGAACCGGCCCTAATGAGTGCCCCCCCACCCACCCCCTTTGGACAGTCTCCCTCAGATGGTCACGTCAATCAATTCAGCTTGTTTATTTATGTATTGTATTTATTTACCTTTCTTGTACATCAGTGGAGCTGCACACTAAATCTCGTTGCACTGACGTGCAATGACAATAAAAGATATATTATTATTATTATTATTATTATTATTATGCTGGTTTACTTAAAAAACAAACAAAAAAAAACAAAGTGCTGGAGCAACTCAGTGGGTCAGCTGAGCTGCATCCCTGAAGAACATGGTTCGTGTCTCGAGCCGAAACATCACCGACCCATGTTCTCCAGAGATGCTGCCCGACCCGCTGAGTTACTCCAGCTTTTTGTGTCTGTCTTCCCTCTAAACCTGTCCTATCCATGTGCCTATCTAAATGTTTCTTAAATGTTGCAGCAGTATCTGCCTCAATTACTTAATCCGGCAACTCATTCCTTACACCCACTATCCTTTGAGCGTAAACTCTCTATTGCAATGTAAACGGCTCGATTGTAATCATGTTTAATTTCTAGATACAGTGCGGGAACAGGCCCTTCGGCCCACGGGGTCCCTGCCGACCAGCGATCCCCGCACATTAACACTATCCTACACCCACAATTTTTGTAACGTTTTACCAAGCCAATTAACCTACAAAACCTGTACGTCTTTGGCGCGTGGGAGGAAACCGAAGATCTCGGACAAAACCCACGCAGATCGCGGTGGGGAACGTACAAAATCCGTATGGACGGTGCCCGTAGTCGGGATCGAACCCCGGTCTCCGGCGCTGCTTTCGTTGTAGCATCGTGGCCGTTCTGCTGACAGGCTAGCACGCAACAAAAAGCTTTTCGCTCTACCTCGGTACACGTGACAATAAACTGAATCTGGCATGCCTGTCGGCATTTACAAAATCGAAACACGTTATCAAAATGTTTGTTAATCGCAGCAGATGTCCAATGCAAAAGATGACATACAAAATGTGTACTGCTTGACTAGACTATAAGATTTTCACCACAAACCCCTCTCTCAATATCGTGTGGTGTTGATATCATTTAGATGGTGTATAATCATTCCCATCTGCCTTCCATAAACAGTATATGCTACAAAATTTAAAATCTTCATAAATATTATTTACCACCCGTATATAAGACAATACAAAATCCCAAGGCAGCTGTATCATTTTGTAGAATTAGACAGTTAAATACATGGGGGAATTAGCTTTCTAACCAGAAATGTTTTGTGGTTGGCTAATTCTATACAGTATTATCATGTTTTTTTTTGTTTGTATATATGCTTTGTAACCACTTTGCTCAGTAGGTTATTCGTCTCTTATCTGTCCTGTTTCAATGCTGCGACTATTTTATCCTTCCTCCCCCCTTTTTCTTTCTATCGTTAAGCTTAGTTTAGCGATACAGCACGGAAATAGGCCCTTCGGCCCACCAAGCCCGCACCGACCAGCGATCCCCGCACACTAATGCTACCCTACACGCGCTAGGCAGAATTATACATTTACACCAAGCCATTTAACCGACAAACTCGCACGTCTTTGGAGTGTGGGAGGAAGCTGAAAATCTCTGAGAAAACCCACGCAGGGCGCGGGGGAGAACGTACATACGGGACCCGTAGTCGGGATCGAACCAGGGTCTCTGGCACTGTAAAGCAGCAACTGTACCGCTGCGCCTCCGTGCCAGTCTTATTTTAGGCCAATAATTCTCTGCAAGGGCACTTTGGATATCTTTCTCCCTTGGTTGCTGTGCCCACGTGGTTGTTTACATCCACATTTACACAATCAGCTGGAATTACTCATGCATAATGAGTTGTGCAAGTCACTGTGTCTGAGTCCGGGGAAGCAAAGATTCTGTCATGTGTTTATCTGCATTCAAAGGTCCAGAGGATATTTACGAGAATGATCCCGGGGATGAGCGGGTTAATGTATGATGAGCGTTTGACGGCACTGGGCCTGTGCTCGCTGAAGTTTAGAAGGATGAGGGGGGGGGGGGGGAACCTCATTGAAACTTACCGAATGGTGAAAGGCCCAGATAGAGTGGATGTGGAGAGGATGTTTCCACTGGTTTAGTTTAGATATACAGTGGAAACAGGCCCTTCAGCCCACCAATTCCACGCTGACCAACGATAGTTATATCCTATCCTAGGGGCTATTTGCAGAAGCCAATTAACCTACAAACCTGCACTTCTTTAGGATGTGGGGGAAACCCATATGCTCATAGGGGGAACGTGCTAACTCCACACAGACAGTACTCGAGATCAGGATTGAACCGGGGTCTCTGGTGCCCAAGGTGGCAGCTCTAACGCCGCGCTATCTTTCAAAGAGGGACACTGTTCCATGTTCAGCAGATGAGAGATAAGATGGACAACCGAAGAAGCGGTCATGGGGTGAACGTGCAAACTCCACACAGAATGTACCCGAGAACAGGATCAAACCGGTGCCTCTGGAGCTGGGGAAAAAGCAGGAACGGGGTACTGATTTGGGATGATCAGCCAAGATCATATTGAATGGCGGTGCTGGCTTGAAGGGCTGAATGGCCTACTCCTGCACCTATTGTCTATGTTTGGACAAGGCATTGACGTCCATCTCCAACCTTCCAACAAGATTCAGCAGTCACAAAATGGGTGGTCTTTTTTTTCTGAGCAGCCCTGAGTCGCAGGACTGTTGCTCGCCTTTTTCCTGTTGCCTTTTCTCTTTTTGTCATGCCATGTTTTATTAATCATGGAGTGTTTCATTTCCCTTCTGGTTTCATAGCCTTTTATATAGGATTTTCTTGCTCGACATTTCTACAATCTCATGGTCCTGCAGCCTTCTCCTCTGCTTTCCACCTCTTTCTTTCCCCCCCCCCCCCCCACTCCCTCTTCCCCCCCCCCCCCCCCTCTCTCTCCCCCCTCGACTCCCCCCTCCCCCCTTGGCAAAATTATAAATTTCCCTAGTGTGGGTAGGATAGTGTTGGTGTGTAGGGATCGCTGGTCGGCGCGGAATCGAGGGGCCTGTTTGAATCGAGGGGCCTGTTTGAATCGAGGGGCCTGTTTGAATCGAGGGGCCTGTTTCCGCAACGTATCTCTAAACTAAGCAGAGATAATATGTAGGTTCTGAGACAAAAGACATGCAGGCTTGTAGGTTAATTGGCCTGGTATGAATTTTTTTAATCACAGCTTAAGGATAAGGAAGAAATCCTTTAAAACCGAGATGAGAAGAACTTTTTTCACACAGAGAGTGGTGAATCTCTGGAACTCCCTGCCACAGAGGGTAGTCGAGGCCAGTTCATTGGCTATATTTAAGAGGGAGTTAGATGTGGCCCTTGTGGCTAAGGGGATCAGAGGGTATGGAGAGAAGGCAGGTACAGGATACTGAGTTGGATGATCAGCCATGATCATATTGAATGGCGGTGCAGGCTCGAAGGGCCGAATGGCCTACTCCTGCACCTAATTTCTATGTTTCTATGTCCCCACTGTAGGAGAGTGCTAATGTGCGGGGGTCGCTGGTCAGCGCGGGCCGAAGGGTCTGTTTTCGCGATGTATCTCTAAACTAAAACTGGAAAAAAAGAACACAACAATGAGTCCACATTCCCAAGATAAGGGCAGGGTGCAAGGCGGCAACGGAATGCAACTCCAGTGCAGTGAGAATGCGGCAAGGTGGCAAGGAAATGGGGGGCCCATAAATACCGGGAGGCTTCGTAATCAATGGCCAGATAAGAGTGCCTTGGAAACTGATGAGTTACAGCTCAAAGTACTTGCGTACAAGCTCATTTTTCTGCCCAAGACTATGAGTGACCTTCATGAGAAATAAGATCATATTATCAGTTCTTTGGCAAATATGGTTAAGAGTGATTCTTCAGTAAGCCCGGAGCCTTTAAACGCTCATCATACATAGAAACATAGAAAATAGGCCCAGGAGTAGGCCATGCGGCCATTCGAGTCAGCACCGCCATTCAATATGATCTTGGCTGATCATCCAAAATCAGTAGGTACACATAAATGCTGGAGAAACTCAGCGGGTGCAGCAGCATCTATGGAGCGAAGGAAATAGGCAACGTTTCGGGCCGAAACCCTTCTGGATGCTGCTGCACCCGCTGAGTTTCTCCAGCATTTTTTTGTACCTTCGATTTTCCAGCATCTGCAGTTCCTTCTTAATCCTGGTTCCTGCTTTCTCCCCAATCCTACTCTGCTTTTTCACTAGGGGTGTTAGAACAGGTTCAAGGCTAAGGAGGCACGGTGGCGCAGCTGGTGGTGCTGCTGCATCACAGCGCCAGAGACCCCGGTTCGATCCTCACCCCATGTTTCCTTTAGCCCTAAGAGCTTAATCTACTAGCCCTGTCCCACGGTTCGAGTTCATTCCAAGAGCTCTCCCAAGTTTAAAAAAAAAAATCAAACTCGTGGTAAGCACGGAGAATGAACGTAGCGGGTACGTCGGAGCTCGGGGACGCCTCTTAGCGGCTCGTAACGCTAACGGCAGGTACTCGGGAAGACTCGCTAATGGCAGGTAAGCACGGGAAGACTCGTGAAGATTTTTCAACATGTTGAAAAATGTCCACGTGAGCCCCGAGTACCGACGAGCGGCCATTACCGTAAATCTCCGAGTTCGAATCAGGGCAAACTCGGGAGAGCTCTTGGAATGAACTCGTACCGTGGGACAGGGCTTTAACTCTCTCTTGAAAACATCCAGTGGATTGTCCTCCCCTGCCTTCTGTGGCAGAGAATTCCACAGATTCACAACTCTCTGGGTGAAAATGGTTTTTCGCCATCTCACTCCTAAATGCCCTACCCCTGATTCTTAAACTGTGACCTCCTGGTTCTGGACTCCCCCAACATCGGGGAACATGTTTCCTGCATCTACCCTGTCCAATCACTTAAGAATGTTATATGTGTCTTTCAGATATCCTCTCATCCTTAATATTACTCAAACCATCCCAGAGAGCATTCTATATTCCAGAATCTTCTGCATTCAGATCAAATGGTGACGTGCAGAAATGCACTTTGCCTTTCATTCAGTCCACGGCCCCTTAGTTTTATAAAGATCACGGTGGAAATTCATTTTCATTTTCAATTGCTAATGCTAAAGGAACAGTTTAGTAACAGCTGCTGTTTACCCCTCCTAACGTTTAGTTCCTTTGAAGTCTTCCAAAGTCCCCTGGGGAGAGGAGGGAAGAGACCAAGGAACTTCTGGATGTTTTACGGCTCCATTAAGGGCCTGTCCCACTTTCACGACCTAATTCACGACCTCTGCCGAGTTTGCCCTTGACTCGTACTCGCAGCATGGTCGTCACCAGGTCGTAGGTAGGTCGTAGGAGGTCGTGATGCTAGTGGTAGATACTCGTGGCATCAAGTAGGTCGGGGCGTTTTCTCTAGCATGACGAAAAATGTCCACGAGTAAAAAATGTCGTGAAAGTGGGACAGGCCCATTAACCAGCAATATGTTCCTTGTGTATTAGCATGGTCAGGACAGTGGCCATATTTAACAGGGGAGGCAGAGCAACTGATTCCAACCTGGTTGCTTTAACATTCCTGGTAAGAGTGAATTTTGTAGTAGTTAATTAAAGGTGAAATTACCATGGGTCTCGATAAATGAAGAGAGTTGAAAGCAGTAAAATAGATTACAAAGGGGAGGGGGGGCTGCATCAACTCTCGTGAAACCTCATGGATTTCTTTGAAGAAGTAATTTCAGTTTTACTGAATACCATCTCCTCCTGTGTTCTACCTTCCAAAACATATTGCCGGCGTTGATTTTTTATTTTATCCTAGAATTATTTTCACGTTGTGTTTCTTCAGACATTGGCGCGACGACGTGGAAAAGGCCCCGTCGGCCCACCGAGTCGGCACCGACTGGTGATCACCCCACACACCCGCACTCGCTCTCCCTTACAATTTTACAGCAGCCAAAGGGGAGAAGATTTAAAAGGAATCTGGGGGGATACGTTTTCACATAAAGGGTGGTGGGTGCATGGAACAAGCTGCCAGATGAGATAGTTGAGGCTGGGACTATCCCAATGTTCAAGAAACAGTTAAGACAGGTACATGGATAGGACAGGTTTGGAGGGATATGGACCAAATGCAGGCAGGCGGGACAAGTGTAGCTGGGACATGTTGGCAGGTGTGGGCAAGTTGGGCTGAAAATTCAGCGGTGACCAGAAAGACGCTACGACTCTTTGGGCGACTGAGGAAACTACTCACAACCATACAGACGACACCCAAAGAATCGTACCTTGTTCTGGTCGCCGCTGGATTTTCAACATGTTGAAAAATATCGGCGACCTGCAACAACCTATGACGGGTGCTGGCAGCCACCGAAAAAGTCACGTAAGTGGGACAGGTCCATGTGTATTTCCATTTCCATGCTTAATGACTTGGTGACGCTAACGATTCATCCAATTCGTATTACGATGCATTTTCTTCAAACATGTATTTTCCAATGAAACCTGTACCATTATTACAATATGGTCTTAATATTATACTCTTGCTTAATCATAAGTGACTGTATAACATTTTATTTTCTTCTAATCCATTGCTTTAGTGTAGTTTTGCAACTGGAGACTGGCCCACCCTATCCACGAGGGGCAATTTTACAGAGGTCAATTAACCAAAAAACCTGTATGCGTTTGGAATTTGGGTGGAAACTGGAGCACCCAGAGGAAACCCACATGGTCACAGAGAAAACGTGCAAACTCCACACAGACAGCACCCACAGTCAGGACTGAACCAGAGTCTCTTGTGCTATGAGGCAGCAGCTGTGCCACTGTGCCGCCCTTAAAAGAACTCCTCTCCGTTCTGAAGAAGGGTAATGTCCCGAAACATCACCTATCCGTGCTCTCCACGGATGCTGCCTGACCCGCTGAATTACTCCAGCATTATGTATATTATTTCTCCTCCTGGTATAGTTTAGAGATACAGTATGGAAATGGGTCCTTCGGCCCACAGCGTCCCTACACACTCGGGACAACTTCCGGAAGCCATTTAACCTCCTACGTGGGTGGAAACTGGAGCACCTGTAGAAAAGCCACATGGTAACAAAGAGAACGGACAAACTCCACACAAACAGCAACGGTAGCCAGGATCGAACCGGGGTCTCATAGAAACATAGAAAATAGGTGCAGGAGTAGGCCATTCGGCCCTTCGAGCCTGCACCGCCATTCAATATGATCATGGCTGATCATCCAACTCGGTATCCCGTACCTGCCTTCTCTCCATACCCTCTGATCCCCTTAGCCACAAGGGCCACATCTAACTCCCTCTTAAATATAGCCAATGAACTGGCCTCGACTACCCTCTGTGGCAGAGAGTTCCAGAGTTTCACCACTCTCTGTGTGAAAAAAGTTCTTCTCATCTCGGTTTTAAAGGATTTCCCCCTTATCCTTAAGCTGTGACCCCTTGTCCTGGACTTCCCCAACATCGGGAGCAATCTTCCTGCATCTAGCCTGTCCAACCCCTTAAGAATTTTGTAAGTTTCTATAAGATCCCCTCTCAATCTCCTAAATTCTAGAGAGTATAAACCAAGTCTATCCAGTCTTTCTTCATAAGACAGTCCTGACATCCCAGGAATCAGTCTGGTGAACCTTCTCTGTACTCCCTCTATGGCAAGAATGTCCTTCCTCAGATTTGGAGACCAAAACTGTACGCAATACTCCAGGTGTGGTCTCACCAAGACCCTGTACAACTGCAGTAGAACCTCCCTGCTCCTATACTCAAATCCTTTTGCTATGAAAGCTAACATACCATTCGCTTTCTTCACTGCCTGCTGCACCTGCATGCCTACTTTCAATTACTGGTGTATCATGACACCCAGGTCTCGCTGCATCTCCCCTTTTCTGCAAGGCAGCAACTCTGCCCCTGCGCCACCGTGGCGCCTGGCGCCTTTCTTTACGGCTCTGGAATTTTTCCATTTCCGTGCTGTACCCCCACAATGCTGTAAGCATTTGTACAGATCCCAGTTGGAATTTTCAATAGTTTCCTTGAGTATCGATTTTCCGACGAAACTTATGCCCCCCCGTCCCACTTAGGAAACCTGAACGGAAACCTCTGGAGACTTTGCGCCCCACCCAAGGTTTCCGTGCGGTTCCCGGAGGTTGCAGGTGGTTGCCGGAGGTTGCAGGTAGTGGAAGCAGGTGGGGAGACTGACCAAAAACCTCCGGGAACCGCACGGAAACCTTGGGTGGGGCGCAAAGTCTCCAGAGGTTTCCGTTCAGGTTTCTTAAGTGGGACAGGGGCATTTTGCTTTTTCCTCGACCGTAAGCGACTGGATAACATTTTATGTGACGTTTCGGATCAAGACTGAAGAAGGGTCTCGACCCGAAACGTCACCTATTCCTTCGCTCCATAGACGCTGCCTCACCCGCTGAGTTTCTCCAGCATTTTTGTCCGCCTTCGATTTTTTTCCAGCAGTTCTGCAGTTCCTTCTTAAACAAAGGATAACGTTTTATACTATTCTTAGCCTCTGTGAAGAGCATTTGGATTGTGTCCACTTCCCCACATGTGTGGTTTTTGGTATTCACAGTGTGACTGAGTTCTCCTTGTTCTGGGCCAGATGACCACATCCATTACATTGCTTGGACTTATCGGGATCTTCACTTCAAAGTAACAGGAGGCCGCTTAAAAGGCTTTGGGGAATTTGAGCACGAGCTTTGATAACGGGGAATCTTACCGTTAACGGAGGCGGTCATTTTGAGACTTATCCAAACCAGGATATTGAAACGCGAAAAACCTCGCAGAAATTGGCCAAGAGTAAACCAACGCCGCTCTACTTATTTTTAAATAAAATGTGGAATGACGCAGCAGTTTAGAAGTTTCAGATTTACAACTTTAATTAACTTGGGTTCGATATTAAAACCAGCGGAGACGGGGAAAACATGAAATCTTGGTTTTATTGGATCTTTAAAATTATTCATTTGTTGTGATGTAGGAATAATGGATTTCCTTCTATTTACATCCATGCATTTGGTTCAAGATGAATGGTGCTATTTTAAGAATTAATTGCTTTGTCCAAGAGGTTTTCTTTACACGACTCTAATCACAGGCTGTATTTTTTTTTTATACCTCTATACCTGTCAGAGGTTATGAGGAGAAGGCAGGAGAATGGGGATAGAAGGGAGAGATAGATCAGCCATGATTGAATGGCGGAGTAGACTTGATGGGCTGAATGGCCTACTTCTACTATCGCTTATGAACTGATGACACCTTACAGCAAGTGATTAAATTACTCACTTGGAGTGAGATACCAATGTATAGAAACACACAGCCTTGAATTTACTTTCATTTGATGGACTAATGTGTGCACATGGGTGTACAGCCTCAAGAAGGGTCTCGACCCGAAAAACATCACCCATTCCTCCTCTCCAGGGATGCGGCCTGTCCCGCTGAGTTACTCCAGCTATCTATGGATTCCAGATTTATTTGTGGTCCAACGATGCTGTAGCCGTGACATTTCTTTTAGGTGAAGCATCAACAAAAAGATCCATTCACTGGTTTATGACACAAGTGCAGTTTTAGCGATACAGCATGGAAACAGGCCCTTCAGCCCACAGTGTCTGCGCAGGCCAGCAAATCCCGAACACACTTGCGCTATCCTGCACACATTGGGGGCAATTTACATTTATATCAAGCCAATTAACCTACAAACCTGTCCGTCTTTGGAGTGTGGGAGGAAACCAGAGCACCCGGAGAAAACCCACGCAATCCAGTGGAGAACGTTCAAACTCCATACAGCACCCGTAGTCTGGATCAAACCCGCGTCTCTTGTGCTGTGCGGCAGTAACTCCACCGCAAGCTATAATATCTTATGCAATCTACACAAAGGTGTTTTGTTTAAAAGGCAAACTCGATAAAATAATTAAGAATATCCTGCATTTATTTTGTTTTTCAGTTTTTTCAAAATATTCAGATACAACGATAGCGAGGAATATTAACCAACCTGTCAAAACTGCTAGCGTAATCATACTATGAAGTCTGAAGAAGGGTCCCAACCCAAAAGTTCACCCATCCTTTTTCTCCAGAGATGCTGCTTGTCCCACTGAGTTAAGGGCCTATCCCACTTGGGCATCATTTAGGCGTTATTTACGCGACATCATTTATGCAACGCAAGACGCACGTGTCGTGACGCGCACATCATGCGTGCATGGTGCGCATTACAAGCACACGGTGCATGGTGACGTGCGTGGTTGCGCGCGGTGCCCCAGGATTTTGGGATGTACAAAATCTTTGCGTGCCATCTGTGTGACGTGCAAATTACACCCATGTGGGACAGACCCTTTACTCCAACACTTAGTGTCGATCTTCCAGCATAATCACATGGTTTTGGTCACAAAATTAATAACTTTTCAGTGTCTTTTTAGTTTAGTCATAAGATACAGCTCAGAAACAGTCCCTTCGGCCCACCGAGTCCACACTAACCATTGATCACCCATTCACACTAGTTCCATATTATTCCCAATTTCGCTTCCACTCCCTTCACACTGAGAGCAATTGCTGAAACCCATTATAGAATTGGGTATATAAAATGATACGAGGCATGGATAGTGTAGACTGCCAGGACCTTATTCCCAAAGGTGGGAAAGGCAAAGACTAGTGGACATAGCTTTAAGGCAAGGGTACCCAACCTGGGGTACATTTCGCCTACCCAGGGAGTAAAGTTGTTGATTCTGGATTTGTACATATTTTTTCTCATTGACTGACTGTGTTTGGTTCTGGTATCCACCGGTATCTGTTCATCATTAGTTGTTCATAAATAAGTGAAATAACATTGTTATGTGCTATTAAAATTGCCTGGGGTAAATGGGACGAAAAAAGACTGTGAACCTCTGCTTTTAGGTGAGAGGGCCAAAGTCTAAAGGAGATGCACAAAGCAAGTTTATTTACACAGAGGGTGATGGGTGCCTGGAACCTGCTGATGGAGGTAGCGATGTTTCAGAGACTTTTGGAAAGGCATAGAGATATGCAGCACATGGAGGAATATGGATTATGTGCATGCAGAGTTTGTCTTGGCATCATGTTCAGCACAGACATTCTGGGCTGAAGGGCCTGTTCTTCAGTCTTGTTCCATGTTAAACCACGTGACCGATGATAAATCCTACACCAGACTAAGCAGGTCTTTAATAAACTGGAAACCAGTTTGCATCACCATCTGAACCTGATCCACCATTTTTAATCATCATCACTAGTATAGACTGGATGGGCCGAATGGCTCGTGAATTCTAGATGATCCTTTACGACCCGTTCCGTCTGTCCTGCCTAAGTTTATTACATGTTTGGAAAGAGCATTTTATTCTTTTTAGATTTGTTTCCACTAGTTAAAAGCAGCTCTGGTTCCGTGATAAGCTAATTTAGTGAAGATTACAAATGTCGAACATGCCAAGCTATAAGCAATTTTAAAAGGTTTTCGACTTGGCTGCCCAGAGAATTTACGATGGGCGATCCAAGCTATAGCCCTTATCATTAAAATTCTGTCTCCATCCGTCTTTGGCTCTTATCTGTACAAGGCATCGGCTTTATAGAAAGACACAGATGGAATAGAGCCTGGATCAGTAGTGCTGCCCGAGACCAGGAATTGATTTAAGACCCAATTGCCATGTTCTCTGGGTATCATGATCCTTGAAGGACATGGGTGCGACGAGACTAATCCTGGGCAATGTGCCCATGTCGAACCCTGCCCGGTCCATCGCGGGTATTGACCTCCCCATCAGCGAAGGGAATTCTCTGCCACAGAAGGTAGTTGAGGCCAGTTCATTGGTTATATTTAAGAGGGAGTTAGATGTGCCCCTTGTGGTTAAAGGGATCAGGGGGTGTGGGGAGAAGGCAGGTACAGGATACTGAGTTGGATGATCAGCCATGGCGGTGCAGGCTCGAAAGGCCGAATGGCCTACTCCTGCACCTATTTTCTATGTTTACAGGGGTCGCTGCCTCAAAAGGGCAGCCAGCATCATCAGAGACCCACACCATCCCGGGCCACGCTCTCACTTCACTCCTGCCATGGGTAGGGGAGGGGGGTTACATGAGCCTGAAAACTGTAACGTCCTGGTTCAGAAACAGCTTCTTCCCTGCATGTATCAAATAAATTTGAACTTGAACGTGAGCCATCTGGCTATTAAACACTACATGAATAGTCTTTCTGCTGACTGGTCAGCACGCAACAAAAGCTTTTCACTGTACCTCGGTACACGTGACAATAAACTAAACTGGAGTGAAACTTGTACAACCTCCAAATAGGCTGCAAACTACACGGACATTATTTTTTGACTTTGCACTCCTACAGTCTATTTTTGATATATTGAACTTATTTTTGTTTACGATGGGTTTTACAAAGTACTTCACATATCTGTTGTGCTGCTGCAAGCACGGATCTCAATGTTCCGTTTTGGGACATATGACAATAAAGCACTCTTGACTCATGGCAGATCAGACCTCCTGCCAGTCAGTGCAATAATCCAGGCTGAACCATGGACCATACTTCACATGCTGTCCATAATACCTTTGAAGTATGATTGAAAACCAAAGCCTCTATCATATAGTTGGTGTTCTGCAATGTTTCAACAAGCATGACTGGCTAGGTGGTCAAATGTGTCACCTCTGGTGCAATGGTAGAGTTGCTGTCTCACAACAACAGATTCGGAGACAGTTTCTTCCCAGCTGTTATCAGGCAACTGAATTATCCTACCACCACTAGAGAGCGGACAGTAGTGGTGATCCACTATATCGTTCATTCATTCATTCATCAGCGGTCACTCGAAACCAGTATGACTGTCCTCTCCTCTCCATAGGGTCGTCTACTTGTGGGTCTGCAGATGTCTGTAGAGGCCGATCCGTGATCCACACACCTTGGTGCGACGTGGGCAGTGGAGACTGGCGGTGGTTGGTAGTCATTGAGCCCCCTTCTCTCTCTCCTTACGGTGCTGTCGCTTTGTCTCTGCGACACGGCGTGGTTGCATTTCGTGAGGTGCAGCTCCTTCCTGCAACAAAAGCTTTTCACCGCACCTCGTGACTGTAAACTTATCTCAACTAAACGCAGTGACTGCTGGATCACAATCACGCCCCTTTCTTGATTGCACTTGGGAATTTTATTCAAGACGTGTAATAAATGGGAAATCAACAGCGCAATCTTATCTGGCAGCTCTGCGTAGGGCGCGGTGTTCCATGATATTTCTCTGCAAACGGTTTGAATGACTTTCTTCCTGATCGTATGTGAATGTTTGTGACTCGCAGCCAGGGAAGAGGAAACTGAGGTAATTGCCGCTGAAATTTACTGTTCCCCACAGAACTCAAAAAGCAACGTGACTAACTATACATGTGGTTTCATTTCTTACCCCCCAGCCTTTCACACTGACCCAACACAATGACTCTGGACTGTAATGTGGAAAGAAAACGATTAGCATCAGGCATTTTCATGACTTTTATTCTTCACCTGCTTTTTGCAACTAAGACGCAATCATTTACACATTTTAAACAAACCAACCATTGTGTGTCTAAGTGTTGGAAAAACAGATAAATATTTCAATATTTGGATTAAAAATGTTCAACATTTTTTTCAAAAAATAAAAAACTTACAAAGTGGAGCCATTAATTGATTTGTGGAAAAACTGAGACCCAGGTTCGATCCTGACCTCGGGTGCTGCCTGCGTTGTCCCTGTCGCCATGTGGGTTTGTATCCTCCAATGTGTTGGGGGTGGATGTGTAAATGGAATAACACGGGAATAGTGTAAACGGGAGGGAGGGGCTCGACCTGAAACGTCACCCATTCCTTCTCTCCAGAGATGCTGCCTGACCCGCTGAGTTACTCCAGCATTTTATGTCTATAATCCTGAACTATCTCCCTGAACTGCTATTGGTGACCCTCGGACTATCCTTGATCGGACTTTGCTAGCTTTACCTTGCACTAAACGTCATTCCCTTATCATGTATTTATACACTAAATGGCTCGATTGTGATCATGTATTGTCTTTCCGCTGACTGGTTAGCACGCAACAAAAGCTTTGCACTATACCTCGGTACACGTGACAATAAACTAAACTGATATTTGTAAGTTGCCCAGAGTTTGGACAGTCACGAACACCACCAATCCTTGCCCTCTCCATTAATATCTTTAGTGTAAACGGGTGATGGATGGTCAGCATGGATTTGGTGGGCTGAAGGGCCTGTTTCCGTGCTGTATATTTCAATCGGTCAGGGTGCCTTGTGGAGATACAGGGAATCAATGTGGATGGTCAGACCTAACTACACATATGTTTGAGATGTTGCTGTCGACTTCAAGATGCAATAACAGCAAACATTAATGGTTTCATTAGCGATTCACTTAAAAAAATCAGAGACCCTTTAAAATGCGATGGAAGGCAAGAGAAGGTTGTACAACTACCTCTATAAGATCACCCATCATTCTCCAGTGCCTCAAGGAATCCACGGAGATGGAAGGGGGGAGGGGGGAAGATTTTATAGGAACCTGAAGTTCCTGTATTAAAAAAAAATATATATTTTAAACACAAAGGGTGGTGGGTATATGGAATGAGCTGCTGGAGAAGCCCCAAAGATGTACAGGTTTGTAGGTTCATTGGCTTGGTATAAGTGTAAATTGTCCGTAGTGTGTGGGATCGCTGGTCGGTGCGGACTCGGTTCTGTTTCTGCGCTGTATCTAGTAACTAATTTAAAGGAGGTAGTTGAGACGGGTGCTATCATAATGTCCTCTGGTTCTCGATTGATCTAACCGTGGGCAAAAAAAAAAAGTCTGTAGGTTTGCCGGATTTATTCCTCTCATGATATTCCCGTTCATGTTCAAGTTCAAGTTTGCGGGTATTGTCACTTAACCAACTAAAGTACAGTGAAAGGTACACAAAAAAGCTGGAGAAACTCAGCGGGTGCAGCAGCATCTATGGAGCGAAGGAAATAGGCAACGTTTCAGGCCGAAAGTACAGTGAAATTTGAGTTACCATACTCATCATCATTGGCGGTCATTCGAAACGAGTATGACTATCCTCTCATGGAGGATGCCTGTGCGTGACTTTGTTTAACGTGGGGAGACTGGTGCACAGACAGCCACCCCACGGTCCTTGACAGATCTGGGTCAGGATCCAGTGACATGAAGTCCAAGACGACCGGAGACCCTTTTCTGCTGCAGCCTTCATCAGCCTTCCCAGCCATTGTGATGCTCCACTAAGAGACATTTGGACAGGGACGTGCTGCAGCTATGTCCAGGTACAAGCGACAATAAAATAGCGTTGAACTATTGAAAACATTACATGAAAAGTTGAGAGGAATTGATCGGGTAGATGCACAGAGTCTCTCGCCCAGAGTAGCCAAAGAGAGGACCAGAGGACATAGGTTCAAGATGAAGGGCAAAAGAGTTAATAGGAATCTGAGGGATGACTTTTTCACACAAAAGGTGGTGGGTGTATGGAACGAGCTGCTGATGGAGGTAGTTGAGGCTGGGACTATCCCAATGCTCCACTAAGGTCAGCCATCGTCCTCCACCTGTTCCACCGTTGAGGTCTTGGTTGGATTGCTCTTTGTCAGAGACCTCCCCCTCGACCTTACCGCCATGGGTGGCCCTACCAGGAGCATCGCTCCGGACGGCATCGCTCTCAGGATCTCAGGTCCACACAAGCTTCTCCACCATGACAAGGTGACATACCATGGAGAAGTATACACGGGGTATATTATATTAGCATGGACTGCCATACTAAGTGAAAAGGACACAATACACACACAAAATAAATGTAACATAAACATCCACCACAGTGGAATCAACATTCCTCACTGTGATGGAAGGAAATAAGGAGTAAGCCATTTAGAACGGAGACGAGGAAATACTTTTTCTCACAAAGAGTGGTGAGTCTGTGGAATTCTCTGCCTCAGGGCGGTGGAGGCAGGTTCTCTGGATGCTTTCAAGAGAGAGCTAGATAGGGCTCTTAAAAATAGCGGAGTCAGGGGATATGGGGAGAAGGCAGGAACGGGGTACTGATTGGGGAGGATCAGCCATGATCACATTGAATGGCGGTGCTGGCTCGAAGGGCCGAATGGCCTACTCCTGCACCTGTTGTCTATTGTCCATTGAAATGCGATGGAAGGCAAGAGAAGGTTGTACAACGACCTCTATAAGATCACCCCTCATCCTCCAGTACCTCAAGGAATCCATGGATATGGAAGGGGATGGATTTTCTGGAGTGTGACCTATTTTTGATGACTGACTTTATGAATGTTATAACATTGAAGAATCTATACCCTTTCTTACTTGCAGCCCCTGCTGCAGAAAAGTAATAACATTTTTCTAGATGGTAAAACAGGAATAAAATTGTCTTCAGCCATTTAATAATTTATTCTGGGATACACCTATTAATCACAAACTGGGAAACCAGCATTTCCCTTTAAAATTTTCAGCAGTAATTCTGTGAAATGATACCTGCATGATAATAAATTTGATGGAAGGGTGCGTATTCCCAGCATGGCCAAAGTGCAATTAGTTGGTGGTGGAAATGTATTGACTCTTGCTAAACGGTCAATAACCAATTTATCTGAGGAGTCGGGAGAATTGTAGAGTTTTGCAGTCAGAGGCTGCGTGATATTCATGCTGAACAAGTTGTCAGATAGTTTTGTTTTCTATTCTGCTGACTGAGTACCAAATCCTCCTCATTCCAAGCACCATTATTCATTGTGCGGGGAAGGAACTGCAGATGCTGGTTTACACCGAAGATAGACACAAAATGCTGGAGTAACTCAGCAGGACAAGCAGCATCTCTGGAGAGAAGGAATGGGTGACGTTTAGGGTCTGAGGAAGGGTCTCGACCCGAAACGTCATCCATTCCTTCTAACAGAGATGCTGCCTGTCCCACTGATAATTTACCTTTTGTCTGTAGGGGAGACAATAGACAATAGGTGCAGGAGTAGGCCATTTGGCCCTTTGAGCCAGCACCGCCATTCAATGTGATCATGGCTGATCATCCCCAATCAGTACCCCGTTCCTGCCTTCTCCCCATGTCCCCTGACTCCACTATTTTTAAGAGCCCTATCTTGCTCTCTCTTGAAAGCATCCAGAGAACCTGCCTCCAGGCAGAGAATTCCACAGACTCACCACTCTCTGTGAGAAAAAGTGTTTCCTCGTCTCCGTTCTAAATGGCTTACTCCTTATTCTTAAACTGTGGCCCCTGGTTCTGGACTCCCCCAACATCGGGAGCATGTTTCCTGCCTCTAGCGTGTCCAAGCCCTTAACAATCTTATATGTTTCAATGAGAGTGTGTGTAGGGACCACCAAGTGGTCACAGGAGTGGAAGGCAACCTCATCTCCATTATACAGCTACATCTCTTCACCAGATAAAAGCTGCCCAGGGTCTGACCTCCCCAGAGCTGCATGGGTGAAGCTCAACAGACTTGGTACTGGAGTTGGGCGTTTCAATGCCAGCGTGTGGAGATGGGGGCTCCCTCCGCCAGAGCCCAGCCTGTGAATGTGGAGCAGAACAACAGACAGCCAACCATGTTATCTCTGGGTGCCCGCTCTACCACCTACCAAATGGAGCTCAGGGCCTGGCAGACATTGATGCCAACAGAGACAACAACCTGGCTGCTCAACATCCGGCTTGAGATCTAACTATTCCTTTGGTTTATGTTTCCTTCACAAGAAGAAGGGGAGTGTAAGAGGAACTGTTGTGACTGGGTGGCAGGCTGAAGGGCTGTATCTATAATCACCATCATCATTGTTGAAAACATCAAGGGGCACGGTGCCTTACAATGCTATGGACGACAGTGGTCGCAACTTCTACTGAAGTGTGGATGGCTAACCAGCTAAACAAAACGCTATGTAATAGTTGTGTAGGAAGGAACTGCAGATGCTGGTTTAAACCGAAGATAGACACACACAAAGCTGGAGTTACTCAGCGGGACAGGCAGCATCTCTGGCACCACCCATTCCTTCTCTCCAGAGATGCTGCCCGTCCCGCTGAGTTACTCCAGGTTTTTGTACCTATCTTCCATTTAATAGCTGCTGTATTCTGGGTCTCCGGCGCTGTGAGGCAGCATCTATGCCGCTGTGAATATCTCAAAGCTTAATTTTCAATTGCGGTTTGGTTCAATCTGAGATTCCAACTCATCCTTTTGCATGGATTATGGATGAGATGGAATATAGAACAGAACAGCATGGTAGCAAGCCCTTTGGCCTACAATGTCCATGCCAAACATGATGCCAAGGAAAACTAATCTCCTCTGCCTGCACGTCACGGTGGCGCAGCGGTAGAGTTGCCGCCTTACAGCGAATGCAGCGCCGGAGACCCGGGTTCGATCCCAACTATGGGTGCTGTCTGTACGGAGTTTGTATGTTCTCCCCGTGACCGGCGTGGGTTTTGTCCGAGATCTCCGGTTTCCTCCCACACTCTAAAGACGTACAGGTTTGTAGGTTAATTGGCTTGGTAAATGTAAAAATTGTCCCTAGTGGGTGTAGGATGGTGTTAATGTGCGGGGATCGTGGGTCGGCGCGGACCCGGTGGGCCGAGGGGCCTGTTTCCACGCTGTATCTCTGAACTAAACTAAACTCAATGCGATCCACATCCCTTCATTCCCTGCATACCTACATATCTATTCAAATCCATTATTTAGACAATTCAACAAATGTTCTTAACTGCGATGGCAACTTTGCTTGTAGACAACAACCACGTAGTATTGCAGGCGGTTATATCCGTCATCTTCTGCTATTGTTTAGTTTAGAGATACAGCGCGGAAACAGGCCCTTCGGCCCACCGAGTCTGCACCGACCAGCGATCCCCGCACATTAACACCATCCTACACACACTAGGGACGATTTTACATTTTACACCAAGCAAATCAACCTACAGACCTGTACGTCTCTGTAGTCTTGTGGGCAGAAAGCGAAGATCTCAGAGAAAAACTCACAAGGAGAAAGTACAAACTCCGTGCGGGCAGCACCCGTAGTCAGGATCGAACCTGGGTCTCTGGCACCGTAAGACAGCAACTCTACTGCTGTGCCTCCATGCCTGTGGGTCACACAGGGTCTGCTATGTAATAAGGAGCTGCAAATGCTGGTTTACACCAAAGATGGAACAAGAAGCTGGGGAAACTCAGCGGGACAGGCAGCGTCTCTGGAGAAAAGAAATAGGTGACTTTGGGTCGAGACCCTACTTCAGGCGTGATTCCTGACCTGCTGAGTTACTCCAGCACTTGGTGTCTATAAAGTCAAGTTGTGCGCACACACTCACACACTCACACACTCACACACTCGCACACTGTCACACTCGCACACTGTCACACTTACACTCTCTCACTCACACACTCTCACACACTCTCTCACACACACACACACTCTCTCACACACACACACACACAAACTCACACTCACACACTCTCACAATCTCTCTCACACACTCACACACTCTCTCACTCATTCACACTCACACTCACACACTCTCACACACTTTCTCACACACACACACACACAAACTCACTCTCACAATCTCTCTCACACACTCACACACTCTCTCACACACTCACACACTCACACTCACACTCACACACACTCACACACACACACACACACTCTCTCTCTCTCTCTCACACACACACACACACACACACACACACACACACACACACACACACACACTCACACACACACACACACACACACACACACACACACACACACACACACACACTCTCTCTCTCTCTGAAAGTGGGGTGTTTCTTCTTGAAATACACACAGATCTGAGAAACTCCCAGAAATGCTGGATTAAAAAACCACAAACTTCACTCTGAAGAAGGGGCTCGACCTGAAACATCACCCCTTCCTTCCCTCCAGAGATGCTCCCTGGCCCCCTGAGTTACTCCAGCACTGTGTGTTTCCCTATTGTTATAATCTAGACCTTTGGTAACTCTCCCACCCTCTCACCTGAGACTCTAGCTGTGTGGAGCTGGTTCAAGTTCAGGTGTGCCGCACTTAAAATTGAAATGTTGTATCTCGCCCCAGACTGATGGGATGTTTCAGTGGCAGGTATCAGTGACATGCAGTGTGGTCTTTTGTTATCAATGTGAGCCTTTGATGGTAATGCTTTCATCCTGTTTTATACAATGAGAAGAGAGGCAGGATATATCCATGTATCAGATACATTTGAGTGCGGATTATATCCTTGATCTCCAGCAGTTTAATAGCCGTGTACAAGATTGAGTCATTATTGGCCTAGCTACAGTACAAACCCCAATATCTGCTAATCCGCAGAGTCTGTCAATAATAATGTCTTAGGAATTTAAAATTAGAACGTGGATTCGGGTACATCCAAACTTCAGCCCACGAGGACATCAAGAAACAAAAGGTCACCTTTTCCTTTCCTCCAGAGATGCTGCCTGACCCGCTGAGTTGCTCCAGCTTTTTGTGTGTCATTCTTCGGTATAAACCAGCATCTGCAGGTCCTTCCTACATGTGCTACCTGACCTGCTGAGCTACTCCAGCACGTTGTGTCGATTAAGTCATATTGGGGGCCACACACACACACACACTCGTAACCAATGAATCTATGTTTTCAAAAAGGGAAAAAGATAGGATTTTAATTTAGTTTAGAGATACAGTGCGGAAGCAGGCCCTTCGGCCCACCGGGTGCGTGCCGAAACAGTGATCCCCGCACATTCACACTATCCCGCACCCACTAGGGGCAATTTTTACATTTACCAAGCCGATTAATTAACCTACATAACCTGTACGTCTTTGGAGTGTGGGAGGAAACCGAAGATCTCGGCGAAAACCCACGCAGATCGCGGGGAGAACGTACAAACTCCGTACAGACAGCACCCGTAGTCGGGATCAAACCCGGGTCTCAGGTGCTGCATTGGCTGTGAGGCAGCAACTCTACCGCTGCACCACCGAGACTGCCCGTTAAAATGTGCACAGGTCTGAGAAAACCCAAGAAATGCTGGATAAGAGAAACACACAAACTTTCTTAATTATGTTAAAATCAATAAATTCTGCTTGCGTTTCCCCTGGAATCATTTAGTGTAGAGGACAGGAGGCATGGGGAAAACATCTGAAGGTGAATGACTTGGGGAACTACAGCATGTGTTGGAGTGCACTGTGATCGAACATACGACACCCAACCTTGTTCAGCATGATCCCACACATCTTACGGTCAAGACCAATAGACAATAGGTGCAGGAGTAGGCCATTCGGTACTTCGAGCCAGCACCGCCATACAATGTCACCATGGCTGATCATCCCCAATCAGTACTCCGTTCCTGCCTTCTCCCCATATCCCCTGACTCCGCTATTTTTAAGAGCCCTATCTGGCTCTCTCTTGAAAGTATCCAGAGAACCGGCCTCCACTGCCCTCTGAGGCAGAGAATGCCACACACTCACAACTCTCTGTGAGAAAATGTGTTTCCTCGTCTCCGTTATAAATGGCTTAGCCCATATTCTTAAACTGTGGACCCTGGTTCTGGACTCCCCCAACATCGGGAACATGTATCCTGCCTCTAGCGTGTCCAAACCCTTAATAATCTTATGTTTCAATAAGATCGCCTCTCATCCTTCTCAACTCCTGAGTATACAAGCCCAGCTGCTCCATTCTCTCAGCACCAGTTGTGTTGGAAGGAACTGCAGATGATGGTTTACACCGAAGATAGACAAAAAATGCTGGAGTAACTCAGCCGGACAGGCAGCATCTCTGGAGAGAAGGAATGGGTGACGTTTTCGGTTGAGACCCTTCTCTTCCCTGACTCGCAGTCTGTAGAATGGTCCCGTTCCTTCTCTCCTCAGCATTTTGTGCCTATCTTCGGTGTAAACCAGCATCTGCAGTTCCTTCCTACACATTTGATGCATCAGATCTCTTGCATCCAGCTGAGAAAGGACTTGAGACGCCTGCTAGTCATCCACCACCTCTATCCGGGCAGAAGCTCCTCAGCCCACCACTAGATTTTTAGATTCTGTTTATAGGCCCGACTCTCTGGAGTGAGATGGACATACAAACATTTGAGCTGGAAATCATACCCACTAAGTCAAAGCTGAGCCTCAGGCTAAGTTATCTGTCATTCTGTTGAACACATTTTAGTCAAAATATTATCTTACCTTCTAAGAGGAAGGTCTCATATTTTACTGCCCTGCTCCCCTTTCAAACTGAGCTTCGAATTTCTCCTGTGGTCATATTCCATCCCCAACAACGACAGTACATTGGATTCAAAAGAAGATGGACACAAAATGCTGGAGTAACTCAGCGGGACAGGCAGCACCTCTGGAGAGAAGGAATGGGTGACGTTTCGGGTCGAGACCCTTCTTCAGACAGATATCAGGGGAGAGGGAGACACAGAGATAAGGGTAAGGTGTGAAAACAACCGATCAAAGGGGATGTGGAGCAAGGAAATTGTAGAATAGATCATTGTTAGCTGGGGGAAGGTGACAAGGAAGCGTGCAAAGATAAGATTTAATCAGGAGGACAGTCAGCCTGGTCGGAGAACTAGGATGTGGGAGGGATGGAGAGAGAGGGTTACTTTAAGGGCAAAGTATAAAGGAGGCGTGTGGGGGCAAGTTGTTTTACACAGAGGGTGGTGAGTGCCTGGAACGCGCTGCCAAGGTTGGTGGTGGAGGCAGATATGATAGTGGTATTCAGTCTGGAGAAGGGTCTCGACCTGAAACGTCACCTATTCCTTCTATCCAGAGATGCTGCCTGACCCGCTGAGTTACTCCAGCATTTTGTGTCAATCTTCGCTTTAAACCAGCATCTGCAGTTCCTTCCTTCACATGTATAAAAGGCAGTGTGAAGAAAAATTTAGAATGCAGTCAAAATGGAGGAGGTCTAATTTTCGGAAGCGCTATAAGGCGCTGGTCAGACCATGTTTGGAGCATTGTGAAAGCTATTGGGCCGCATATCTGTGGAGGGATGTGCTGGATGTGAGGAGGAAAGGCCTGTTTCCACGCTGTATCTCTGAAACTAAAAACTAAATAAAACTAAAGTGAACGCCATTTTGTTGCAGTGATAAATGTGGACTAATGTTCTATCAGCAGTTTGACAAGTGTAAAGGGCCTGTCCCACGAGCATGTGACTCCATGCGGCAAACGCGACCTAACGTGGTCGCTTGAGCCGTGGGGCCGGTCCCAACGATCGCCGGAGCCGTATGGAGTTGTGCGGAGCTGGTCCCGACATCGTGCGGGGCTCCGAAAAACTGACCATGTTCAAAAATTCCGCTCGACAACGGCCTGCCGGCCCGCAGCCGCATTGAGGCCGTACGCACCGCCTCGACGGGCGTGCGCAGCGTCTCGACGCCGTACTCAGCGTCTTGAAGGCGTACGCCTAGCGCGAACTTCCCGCGGACTTCGCTCGAACTTCACATCAACTCGTACGCGATCACTCGACCTCCGCGCGGCCCCCGCTTCCGGTTTGGTCGCGCTTGCCGCATGCAGTCGCATGCTCGTGGGACAGGCCCTTAAGTTATCTCAAAATTGTTATAGCCCGTTGGCGCAGTGGTAGAGCTACTGCCTTGCCGCGCCAGAGACCCCGGGGGTTCGATCCTGACTACGGGTGCTTGTCTGTACGGATTTTGTACCTTCTCCCCGTGACCTGCGCGGGTTTTCTCCGAGATCTTCAGTTTCCTCCCACACTCCAAAGACGTACAGGTCTGTAGGTTAATGTAAAATTGGCCCTAGTGTGTGTGGGATGGTGTTAATGTGCGGGGATCGCTGGTCGGCGCAGACTCGATGGGCTGAATGGCCTTTTTGCACGTGCTATCTCTAAACTAAATCAAACGAAACTAAAATTGACAAGTGAAAATCATTTTATCTTGCCATAAGAAGATATTGCCTTCCTGTTGCCATTATCTAGATGGACATAGACTGCTAGTTAAATGTCCTGCTTTCCCCCCCATCATAAATAATCTTAAGTAGAGTATATATCAGTACCTAATGATACCTATGTCATGACCTGTCCTGATACTGTGAACAAAACACAAAATGAATGCTGCATCATGTTTTTAATTACTCTGAGCTGACAGGTTTATTTTGCTGCTGTTCCTTGGAAAAATAAATGGTCCACTGTTCTATCGGCTTTTTATCTCTAAAACCAATTAAAAGTAAACTTTCAGTGAATCGATACTTTCATGGCTTCCCGACTACCGTGTGAAAATTATCTGGAATTTCGTGAATAATGTACGCAGTTTGTACGTTCTCCCCGTGACCTGCGTGCGTGGGTTTTCTCTGAGATCTTCGGTTTCCTCCCACTGCTCCAAAGACGTACAGGTTTGTAGGCTTAGTGTTTAAGAAGGAACTGCAGATGCTGGAAAATGGAAAACTCTAAAGAAGGGTTTTCAGCCCGAAACGTTGCCTATTTCCTTCGCTCCATAGACGCTGCTGCACCCGCTGAGTTTCTCCAGCATTTTTGTCTACCCTCAGGTTTGTAGGCTAATTGTCTTTGGTAAAGGATGTAAATTGTCCCCAGTAGGTGTAGGATAGCACTAGTGTACGTGGGGATCGCTGGTCGGCACGGACCTGTTGGGCCGAAGGGCCTGTTTCCACCCTGTAATTCTAAACTAAAACTAAACACATGAAAAACTGACCGTCTGGTGTACCAAAAACAACCTGGTACTAAACCCATCAAAGACAAAAGAACTTGTCGTTGACTTCAGGAGGAAGAGGAGAGAGGAACCTGCTCCCTTATACATCAAAGGAGACATGGTGGAGAGAGTCAACGACTTTAGGTTCCTGGGAATAAACATCTCCCAGGACCTCAAATGGCAAATGAACACCGTCACTCTCTTGAAGAAGTCTCATCAGCGGCTGTATTTCCTGAGGTCTCTACGGAGAGCTAACGTCTCACAGCCGCTGCTGCTGTCCTTCTATCGATGCGCCGTGGAAAGTATCCTCACCTACGGAATCCTGGTGTGGTTTGCCAGCTGTACTGTGGCTGAGAGCATTACAAACGCTAACCTGCCCTCCTTGGATGACATATACAAGGCCCGATGCTTGCGCAGGGCCATAAATATCAAGAAGGACACATCCCACCCTGCCAACCACCTTTTTACTCTGCTACCCTTGGGGAAGCGACTCAGGTCTCTGCAGGCTCGCACCGGTAGACTCAAAAATAGTTTCTACCCATGTGCGGTAAAAGAGCTTAACTCCAATAGTGAACACTGGGAAGCAAGAAGTAACTTCGAGGAATACCGCTAAATTCTTTTAAACTTTAAAAAAAATGTATCTATTATTTTACTATTAACTGTACATATGTGTATTGTTTGTTGTGTTGTATTTCTTTTAACGGAGGAGAAGCAAATGGAATTTCGTTACTCAGTTTTGTGCAATGACAATAAACATATTCTATTCTATTGCAAAAAAAAATACGTTTGTCTAATTTATTCCAATTTTAAATAATTTTCTTTGTAGGAGTGATTTTTACTTTGAATCGTTTAACTTAAATTAGGGAACTTGATTCCACTAATCCTGAACACTAAGTCAAAGTTTATCACGCAGGCAATGCTATCGCAGGTTTGGAGAAAGAATTCAGACGGCCGATGCGTGGGGGCTGTTATCTTGCTGGATAAGTACATCTGATCAATAAAGTACAATCCTCAGATCAGTGTAGTTAATTGTCATGTGTACCAAGCTACAGTGAAAAGCTTTTGTTGCGTGCTAACCAGTCAGCGGAAAGACAACACATGATTACAATGAACCCATTCACAGTGTACAGATACATGATAAGGGAATAACGTTTAGTGCAAGGTAAAGCCCGCAAAGTCCGATCAAAGATAGGCCGCGGGTCACTGATGAGGCAGATAGTAGTTCAGTACTGTGTTTAAGAAGGAACTGCAGATGCTGGAAAATCGAAAGTACACAAAAATGTTATAGAAACTCAGCGGGTGCAGCAGCATCTATGGAGCGAAGGAAATAGGCAACGTTTCGGGCCGAAACCCAGAAGGGTTTCGGCCCGAAACGTTGCCTATTTCCCTCGTTCCATAGATGCTGCTGCACCCGCTGAGTTTCTCCAGCATTTTTGCGTACCTAGTAGTTCAGGACTGCTGTTCAAAAGGGAACTGCAGATGCTGGAATAACGAAGGTACACAAAATTGCTGGAGGAACTCAGCGGGTGCAGCAGCATCTATGGAGCGAAGGAAATAGGCGACGTTTAGGGCCGAAACCCTTCTTCGGACTGCTCTCTGGTTGTGGTAGGATGATTCAGTAGCCTGATAACAGCTGGGAAGAAATTGTCCCTGAATCTGGAGGTGTGCGTTTTCACAGTCTTCTCGAAGCACTCCACTGCGAAGGCGGCCAAGAAAGTTAAATGCATTTGTAGAACGCAACATGGAACCGTACAGTGTGTAGGAAGGAATGCTGGTTTAAATCGAAGATGGGCACAAAATGCTGGAGTAACTCAGCGGGACAGGCAGCATCTCTGGAGAGAAGGCATGGGTCGGTCTGATCTGAAGAAGGGTCTTGACCCGAAACATCACCCATTCCTTCTCTCCAGAGATGCTGCCTGTCCCACTGAGCTACTCCAGCAATTTGTGTCCATACAGCACGACGGGAACACGCTCTTCACTCCCCAATGGCCGTGTCGAACACGTTGCCAAATTAAACTAATCTCCTCAGCCTGCATGTGACCCTTACCCCTCCATTTTCTGCATGTCCGTGTGCCTATCTGAAAGCCGTTTCATAAATGATAGAAGCAGAATTAGGCCATTCAGCCCATCAAGTCTACTCCAAGTCACCAGCCCACCACGTCTACTCCACCACTACGCCCCCCACCCCCCCTGGACTGTCTCCCTCGGATGGTCACGTCACAAGGCTTATTTATTTATTTTACTTTCCTCTTACATCGGTTGGAAGTTGCATACTAAATCTCGTTGCATTGACAATAAAAGATATTATTATTATTATTATTATTATTCAATCATGGCTGATCTATCTCTCCCTTCTAACCCCATTCTCCTGCCTTAGTTTAACCCCTGACACCTGTACTAATCGAGAATCTGTCTATCTCTTCCTCTAACATATCCATTGACACGGGTCTCCACAGCCTTCTGTGGCAATGAATTCCACAGATTCACCGCTCTTAAACACTGCTGTCGTATCTGCCTCCACCACCACCCCCGACAGCGCGTTCCAGGCACCCACCACCCTCCGTGTAAAATAATACTTGTCCTGCGCATCTCCTTTAAACTTTGACCCTCTCAGTTTAAAACTACAACCTCTTAGTCTTTGACATTTCCACCCTGGGGAAAGTTTAGACTCTTGGTCATTTGGTCAAATTATATTTTTTAGTTCTCTGCTATCTTGCGTTCAATGAATTGATAATTTCAGAATCATGAAATTACCAATGCTATCAAAAGCAAACTAAAGCCTTGCTCCTGTTGGTGTCCCTACTCATTGAATTTTATTGATTTAAGCTCATTCCAGAGGTTTTAATATTTGTTGAATTTGTTTTTCAAGCACATCAAATTTATGAATGAATGAATAAGTTTATTGGCCAAGTATTCACATACAAGGAATTTGCCTTGATGCTCCGCCCACAAGTGACAACATGACATACAGTGACAGTTAGGATGACACATAAAACATTAAACATTAATAATAAAACATTATAGATTAAACATGTGAATTAAATAAAGTACCAGAGCAAAAAGAGGCTACAGATTTTTGGTTATTGAGTAGAGCTACTAATGGAAAAAAGCTGTTTTTATGTCTGGCTGTGGTAGCTTTGACAGTTCGGAGCCGCCTTCCAGAGGGAAGTGATTCAAAGAATTTGGCCGGGGTGAGAGGGGTCAGAGATGATCTTACCCGCTCGCTTCCTGGCCCTTGCAGTGTACAGTTCGTCGGGGGGGGGGGTTGCAGCCAACAACCACCTTGTCACATCAGTAACAACTTGTCACATCAGTAAAGCTTCACTTTTCAATGGAATTAATCATTTGAATCTTGTTGTAAAGGACTGTCTGCCACCTCTCCATGTAATTAGTCTAATGTGTGTAAGAGCAGTAGATTTGCCACCTAACATAAGGGGCGATTTACAGAAGCCAATTAACCTGCACACCTGTCTGGCTTTGGAGTGTGGGAGGAAACCGGAACACCCGGAGAAAACCCACCTGGTTACGGGGAGAACGTACAAACTCCGTACAGACAGCACCCGTAGTCAGGATCGAACCCGGGTCTCTGGCGCTGTGAGGCAGTAACACTACCGCTGCCCCTTCTCCCCTTCTTGTCCTGTGTTGTCGATGTAAAATAAAATCCTGAGTGTCCTTTTGCACATTATTATGATTATTATTATTGTTAACATTATTTATATAAGCTCATAAGTGGAAAGAGCAGAATTAGCCCATTCTGCCCATCAAGTCTACTCCGCCATTCAATCATTGTTGATCTATCTTCTCCTCTCAACCCTATTCTCCTGCCATCTCCCCATAACCTCTGACACCCGTACTAATCAAAGAATCTATCTATCTCTGCCTTAAGAATATCCATTGACTTGGCCTTCACAGATTCATCACCCTCTGACTAAAGAAATTCTTCCTCATCTCCTTCCTAAAGGAACATCCTTTTAGTTTGAGGCTGTGGCCTCTGGTCCTGGACTCTCCCACACGTGGAAACATCCTCTCCACATCCACTCTATCCGGGAATTTCAACTATTCGGTAAGTTTCAATGAGGTTACCCCCTCATCCTTGTAAACTCCAGTGAGTACAGGCCCAATTCAGTCAAATATGTGGGCCTTGACTGTGAATGACAAGAGGCCATTTGAGGTGGAGCTTTGAGCTGTGCCTTATCTTGTTCTTATCTGACCTCCGCACACTCACTTCAAGGAAAGGTTATTGGTCAGTGATCAGAGGCGAGAGACCCAGGTGAACTTCCATTCCCCCCCCCCGGACTGGGGCCCGCCAGCCTAATTGTAATGCCTCTGTCAGCATGGCAAATGTCACCAGTTAATTCAATACAAAGCTCGGGGCTTGGGAAGTCAGGCTCATTTACTGATTATCTCGTTGAAGCATCGGGTGAGCAAACCTCACATTAAAGGTCTTGCGCTTGCAAAGTCATTTACAGAACTTTAGAGTAAATGATGTGTGGGAAGGAACTGCTGATGCCGGTCATACATGGTCAGCCATGATTGAATGGCAGAGTAGACTTGATGGGCCAAATGACCTAATTCTACTCCTATCACTTATGACCTCATACACCGAAGATAGACATCAAAATATGCGACATGGTGGCACAGCGGTAGAGTTGCTACCTTGCAGCGCCAGAGACCCGGGTTCAATCGCGACTACGGGCGCTGTCTGTACGGAGTTTGTACGTTCTCCCCGTGACCTGCGTGGGCTTTCTCTGTGATCTTCAGTTTCCTCCCACACTCCAAAGACGTACAGTTCTGAAGGTGAATAGGTTTGGTATAAATGTAAAATTGTCCCTAGTGTGTGTAGGGTAGTGTTAGTGTGCGAGGATCGCTGGTCGGCGCGGACTCGGTGGGCCGAAGGGCCTGTTTCCGCGCTGTATCACTAAACTAAACTATAAAACGAAAAGGAACTACAGGTGCTGGGTTATACACCGAATGTGGACACAAAATGCTGGAGTAACTCAGCTGGACAGGCAGCATCTTTGGAGAGAAGGAATGGGTGATGTTTCGGGTCGAGACCCCCCTTAGAGTAAATTAACTGATTATCTCTGACTGAATTTGCAGAGTCCTAGAATAGTGACAGGTAATGATGCAGCCATTGTGCACTGGCTCTCACAGACTCTCTGCAATAGCACTCCCCTCATCCTATCTTCACCCCCTACCTCTGTAGCCCTCTCTAGTATTTTGTTTTGCCTTTGATCATCTATCTAGATAGAGATAAACAGACAGCTTCCACACCCTTCAAGGCAGCGTAATGCAGATTAAGATTAATCGCACAAAGAAGGCACAAAGGTCTTGCATCAATCGGTGACGAAGGCATTAAGATGTGAGGGAAAGGGGGGGGGGGGTGGGGGGGTTTACAGGAGAGATTTTTTTGGTGAAGAAGGAAGGGAACATCTCCCCCCCCCCCCCCACATCTCCCCCCCCCCCATCCCCAATTCAACATCTCCACTGATATAACATATATATATATATAACAACATATAACAATTACAGCATGGAAACAGGCCATCTCGGCCCTTCTAGTCCGTGCCGAACACTTACTCTCACCTAGTCCCACTCAGACCATAACCCTCCATTCCTTTCCCGTCCATATACCTATCCAATTTATTTTAAAATGATAAAATTGAACCTGCCTCCACCACTTCCACTGGAAGCTCATCCCACACAGCTACCAATCTCTGAGTAAAGAAGTTCCCCCTCATGTTACCCCTAAACCTTTGCCCCTCCCCAGGGTGAGGGGGGCCGCTGAGAACAAAGGGGGACTTGGTGTGTGGGGGATGAGGGGGGGGGGGGGAAGGGGGAAGAGGGTAATTTGAAGAAACTGACCAACTTACTTCAAGAGTACTTATTATAACTTTGTTGGCCTCTGTAGCGAACTTTTTGTGCACTCTTAAGCAAAAACAAAGAGTTTTGCTGTACCTCGGTACGTAAAGTGCTGTCATCATCCGTGCTCTGTATCTGTCCACTACAAAAGATGTCCGTTGAGCCTGCTACCATGAAGAATTCGCCACACAAGGGAATTTGAAACTCGAGTTTTAGTTTTTGAGATACAGCGCGGAAACAGGCCCTTCGGCCCGCCGAGTCCGTGCCGGCCAGCGATCACCGCGCACTAACACTATCCGACACACACTAGGGACAATTTACATTTACACCAAGCCAATTAACCTACCAACCTGCACGTCTTTGGAGTGTGGGAGGAAACTGAAGGTCTCGGAGAAAACCCACGCAGGTCACGGGGAGAACGGACAAACTCCGTACAGACAGCACCCGTAGTCGGGATCGAACCTGTGTCTCTGGCACTGTGAGGCAGCAACTCTACCGCTATGCCACCCACAACCTTATCTTGCTGAGTGAATGACTTGCAGGGAGAGATTAGGGGCATGGACAAGCAACTTGAGTAAACACCAGCGGTGGAAGGATGGAGTTTTCGAATATTTCGCATTTTTAGAGTATATATGTTTTGAAGTAAACTGTTTACACATTTCCAATGGGTTTCTGTCGAGCTGTCAGGTTGTGGGAGCCAAACAGTGGCAGTGAAATAGAAGTGTCTGTTTGGTGAAGGCATTCATGGTTATTCTCACAAGGATGGGCCGTTGTGAAGCTCCAGCGGCAAAAACCAATGCATTGGCAGCATGGTGGAGCCGTGGT